>NW_010362477.1:217036-235154 GCF_000414095.1 Morus notabilis
ATTTTTAATAATAATAATAATATTTTTTTTATTAATAGTATTATTATGGATCTTCTTCCATGCGAACAACCAAACACAATAATGTAATATTCTTGAGAATTTAAAAAAGATTCCTGTATGGAACCAAACACAGTAATGTATTATTCCTAAGAATCATATTACCCTCCATCACTTTCCTGGGAATATGATTCCTACTGATTCCCGCATACTAAACGGCCCCCAAGTATTTACTACCAGTCTTTGGGCCGGCTGGTCCCACTCACGTCCCTTGCCTATCCGACCACCAACACTATACTTCATTTTAAGGGGGAAAAAAAGAAGAAAACCTTCATTTCTCTTTAGCAAATATTACATATTGTGCATAATGTCATATATGCTCAATTCATTATGAACATGTTAATTTGTCATGTTCTCATATAACTTCATTAATAATACAATGAACATATGTCATATTTTCATATGTTTCACAAATCATAGGATAAACATTATCACATACACATAGAAAACGTAATAATCATATAATTTTTGGGATATAGTTGAAGATTTTACTTATCTTATATCCAATACAAAATTGAGTGCAAAGTTCAGTCCTCTTAGAAGATTGGTTGTGCTAAAGGGTCTAATATAATCAAATCATATTTCTTTCGAAAAGCAAAGTTATTATATATTATGATTACACATCCAAAAACTAGTACATTCAATCTCATGATAAAAATAAATAAATAAATAATCACGACAAATTGAAATCTAGATAATAAATCATAAATTCACATTGTAACAGTTTTAGCTTCAAAACATGATACTAAGATTATTTCACACATTATATTATAATGTTGTTTGCTGCAATGTTCATAATACATAAACTAATTATATACAAACACATGTATTGAAAAACTGCAAAAGTACATATAAAACCTAGCCTCATAATTTTATACATACACTCATCTATACACAGAGGTCATATACATATGTGTTCATATACAATGTCTACATATGTCTAATGTCTTCATCTTTAGTTTAATATCGTTAACTTTTTTAATGATTTTCACGTAAGACAATGTATATAGGAAACGGATATATATTTAGAATATCACTCGAGGATCTTATTTGATTGAGTCTTTTGCTTTCTTCTGGTTTGAAACTCTCAAGAAAATAAGAGGTAAAATCTCGAATTTCTTTCGTTGGTTTCTTAAAATGTAGTGGCTTATTAAAACTATGAAATACTAATTTACTACAATTCACACATTTCTCATAGTCTCTTAAAACTTGCTAAGTTGTTCTTTTTTTTTTTTTCTTTGTTGTGTTCCTCTCAGTCTAGGTAGCTTATGAGAATAGTGCAAAATAAAATTGTGGTTCCGAATAGACTCCATTCTTCTAGCTTTAACTAGTTTCTGTTCTTTTGCCATTATCACTAGTTAAAGCTAAAAGAATGGAGGCTCTCTGGAACTATAATTCTATTTTGTACTATTCTCATAAGGTACCTGGACCGGGAGGAACACAACAAATAGGAAATGTACAGGTTTAGGTTTAAGAAATTATGGGAAATGTGTGAATTGTTGTAAATTAGTATTCTATAGTTTTAATAAGCCACTGCTTTTTAAGAAACCAATAAAAGAAGTTCGAGATTTTACATCTTATTTTTTTAAGAGTTTCAAACTAGAAAGGAGTGAAAGACCTAATGAATCAAGATTCTCAAGTGATGTTCAACTTTTAGACCCTTTTTCTGTATGCATGAATCTACTGTACTACGAGAAAGTTGTTATAAAAGTTAACAATATTAAACTAAAGAAGTAAACATTGTACATACTGTAGATATTATGTATGAACACAAACGTATATGGCCTCTGTGCATAGATGAATTTATGTATACCTCTGTGCATAGATGAATTTATGTATACGTACTTTTACAGTTTTTGAATATATGTGTTTGTATTTAATTAAAGTGTTATATCTTGCAATCTTATCTAATCTTTATGGATGTGAAATACGTTATAAAGAAAGCATATGAATTGTGTTCTTTTAACTCTTTGGTATGTCAAAAGTTCGAGGACAATTTTATGAGGAGAATTATAATGTCCAATTATATCACAGTTAGTTAATAATAAACATTTTGCATAAATTCGTGTCGCTCAGTTTTTCTAAGTACTAGAGAAGGACCAAAATATGCCCTGAAAATTAGTCCTACAACTAACTACTTGCGGCAACTAGTCTTGTCTCCATGCCAAGGGAAGAAGTCGTTAGACAACTTGGCTACAAGTCCGAAAGCCAAGAAGGCAAAAGCGACTAAAGCACCTACTCTTTTTTCTCCTCTTTTTTCTTTTATTGGAAAATAAATACATAAAGGGTTATAAAATTATATGGGATTCCATAAAAAAAAATATATATATGGGAAATGACGGTGCACATATGTTGACTCCGATCGTTGGGTATTTCTACATTTCATTTAAGCAACGGAAGAAAATATAGAGGTATAGTGCATACAGTACAAGAAGCCTTGAGAATTGTGATCAAATATAACATGTTCGTTTCCACTCTTAGTGATGAACTTGTTTATTCATTTTCAATCTATAAGATCATAAAAGAATCCTTGTGTAGATCCAAAGTCTAAACAAGTCAATAATGCATTTTAATTTTTATCCGAGCTTTGGCTATTAACACAGTTCTAAAGATGCTATAATACCTTGTCCTCTATCTTGAAGCCTTTTTCTCCTGCCAAATTGTTATGGATAATTGAACGTAAACATGGATCACTTTTGCTTACAGAACGTAAGTAGGAATCGTCTTATGGAACACAAAAAGGGACTATTTTTGCTTTTAGAGACCAAGTAGGGAATCTCACGGTACTATGGTGCAAATAACAGTCAATAATGTTGGTCTGATTACTTCAGGTTTCAATTTCCTCATATACAATTCAAGCCAAAAGGCTAAACACAAAAAGAATACATGCGTAATAAACGAGTTTTAGAATGGCGAAACAAGAAACTAAAGGGCGTAATAAACGAGTTTTAGAATGGCGAAACAAGAAACTAAAGCTATAACCAAGGAAAAAAAGAAAAAAGCAAAAACGGGGTTTACCACCAATTTTTTTTAGATATGTATAGATTAAATACTAAAATACATTACACGTTTATGGCCATAAGAAATCGTCATCTGCAACTTTTCAGCAGATAAGAAGAGGGGCTTGAGAAGCCGATAGCAATCCCATGTTCAGCTCCCTTCCCGGGAGTTCCACATTCACCGAAGTCGAGGACGCGACACTCGGCCTGCAAAGAATCCCAACTATTTAGTTGAAAATCAAATTTTAACAGATAATTTCGGCTTATACGTAGATAAATATATACATTTGCAAGTGTTCATATGCATAAAACAGGAAATAGAATTTGTGCAAAACCGAAAAACAAAGGGACCACCAGTTCGTTCGAATAAAGTTTTAAACCTAAAAGAAATCTCCTCCAACTTTTGACGGGTGGACCTTAGGTAAGAAGAAACACGTTAACATAAGAATCTCTAATCTTAAGCTCATGGGACAGCGAGTCATTGACAAATGTATGTTTGACTATTCTTACAATTGATTATAGATACCTAACGAAGAAATCTGTGAATACCCATTAAAATGCATGTTGGACTAAACCATAGGAGATGATACTTGTACAATTAACATAACCTGTTTACATAAGAAAATTCATGAAGTTGTTGAGATATATATAGATATATATATATAAAACTTGTTGTACCAAAATATTTTGAGGCATATTTGAACGAGTTCCTTGCTGATTGTTATCCTGCTCCTGTGTGTCACGATTAAATATTTCCTTCAATAATGTTTTCGGAGTTCCACTTTCGAGAACTTCCTGTGCGTTGGCATATGCAGCTGCAGTTTGCTCACTTATCTGTTTCATCAACCCAATGGCATCATAACTTCTATCTCCTGGGCTCATTAAATACCCTATATCCTGGAGAGGTTCCACAAATCAGTGAGAATTTGAAACACTAACACGTCACATACCATATGATAACCAGAAGTTCTTTAGTACCTCAATTGTGATGTCAGTATCAATCCTCGGGCCAGGTACAAAGGAGTTGATGAACCAAGGGGACTTCCATGCCGAAGGGGACTCGATACTTCTTTTAAATGGAGTTTCACCAAATCTACAAACAAAAACAATAACCCAAGCAACCATTAGGAAAATCTTGCATCCTCTATTACCAAACTAAGGAATGTCGTATTGCAGCTCAAGCTGACATAAATTTGATAATTCCACCGAAAGCTTGTATAATAACAATATAAAAACAGAACAAAAAAGAATGAATCTTACATGCTAAAAGTTTCAATTGTGGCATCTCTCCCAGCAGTACAACCCACAGTCTCCATGAGGACTGATGAAGGATCATGTTGTGCACTCGTCTCTGCAACAGGCAAACTTTCAACCTTCTTCCTGCTTATGGAAGGTGAGGTAAAAGGTATCGCCTTTCCAGATGATGATTTCGAAGGGTTCTCTTTACTTGGTGTAGGTTCAAATCTTTTGAGATGATTTCTTGAAGTTCTAGAAATTGAAGCAAATACTTTGTCAGCTCTGAAATCATGTTGTTTAGGAGAAAATAATTGTAGATCGTTCATATTATGTTCGGTAAGAACTCCGGAAGGGGGTTGGGAAGTGGAATTAACAGCATTCTTGGTCTTATCATCAACATCAGCTGCTCCTTGCTCTTTGTTCTCCTGGTATTCATTATTGCTAACGACTTTACCTGAATTTCTGTCCCCAGAAGGTGAAGTATTATCACTAGCTTTCTGACATTCTTGTTCAGATTTATTGCCTTCATTTACTTTATGAACTTTTTTTTCATCTTCAGTCACCTGTGAAGAGTCCCTATTCTGCTTAGATGATGGGGATTGTGAAGATCTTTTATTAACCACACAAGCATCAAACATAACATCTAAACGTGAAAAATCTTTGCTCAGCCTGGAGGTCATGTCAGTCTCTAGCTTTTTGTCATTTCTTCTATCTGACAATGGGGACAAGAACTCTCTGTGTCGCTTCTTCAAAATGGATGGTGTACCTGTAAAAGTTTTAGCTGCACTTTTTAGTACAGCATCAGGGCTACCATCACGAGTTGGCGAATCCCATAACCTAAATGGAGTGAGACAGTTCATAGAAGACATCATCAGCTGCCGAATACCGAGAGGGCTATATTCTTGCTGCATCTCACCACCAGACTGTACAAGATCACAGCTAAAAAAAGGAACATCAAAGCTTGGAAAGCGAGGAGGCTCGTAACATAGTGCTCCTGCATCCTGCTCTTCTTTGTGCACATTTGGTTGAGCATCCGTGGAACAAGTTTGTGTATCTGATCTTGAACAAAAACTATTTACAGGGACTAATTTTGAAGGAGCTTTTACTGTATCCAGTTCTTCTTGCATTTCTGTCATATCTATACCATCATCGCAAGGAGAATTGGCAGAATCATTGGTAAAGATGAATCCATCACGGGAACAGGTGGCATAATCTTGCTCTTGAACTCCAAATAAATGATTGGACTTGCCACCGACCATAATTGGACCATCATCAGCAGAAACTTGAGTGCATAAGAATGACTGAGAGAACGAAGTGCCTGTTACATTGGAGCTTAAAGGACCATGTAATTGTGAAGCTGCAGCTCCATCTTCAGATATCTGAATGTTAGATGATTGGCAAAGTAATGGACCAGTGAATCCACCTAAATCAAGATTTCCAGAGGGAAAACACTCATTGTCCATTGCTTCTGAAAATAAGACCCTGCAACACTCATCGTCGGATATCAGCATGATTTGTGGTTTATCAGAACCCGTGAGCCTGATCATATTCCCCATGGAAGTAGAAGCGGCTATCTCTTCAGAAGTTTGTAATGGAACATTAGTCATTTCATGGCCCTCGTTGGAAGCCAAACAATGTGAATGCATCCCTGCTGGTTCCCGTTCTAGTGAAGAAATGTTATGTATCTCGTGTAAATCAAACTGGTAATCGCCACTAATAGAACAATCACCATCATGTGAGAAATTCTGCTGAAGGAATTTGGTAATGCAACCTATGTCATTAGATATTTCCATCATGGAAAAAGCAGGATCCTCCAAAGATGGATGATATGGTTCTGAGCAAGACGCTGGACTGGAGTTTGGCTCCTTTCCTGAACCAGATACTTCAGTACTCTGAAATTCCTCTCTCTTATGTACCACCACATTGGCCATTTCATTTGCAGAATGAAAGTGACCGGCAACAGTTGACTCTTGACTGCACTCTGAAATTTCCTCTGCTTCTGTCCCTTTTGGACCACTATCTCCACTACTCTGGATCCTCATAGAAGATGAAAGCATGGGTTGGTTTTGATGTCCAACTTGAGGCAGGCCTTGGAACTGCGTCAGTAAACCGGATTTCAAGTAGGAATCCAATTTCTTTTTCACAGAACTGTTCCAATGATTTTTTATAGAATTGTCTGTCCTGTTGGGCACACAAAAGCACAGATGTATAAATATTCAAGATAGTTTTATAAATATATACAAATAAATATGAGTTTTTGTTTACAACAGACATCAGCACGTGGGTGTGACAAAAACTAGTGAAAAATCTCTAAAGTTGAATTAAGGATAAAATAAAATTATTACATCTTAAACAAACTGAAATGAAGAAAAAATTTCCCTTTATATATAACAATGATACACAAACCTTCCAGGCAAGAATTTTGTCAGCTCTGCCCATTTGTTCCCGTAGATCTGATGAGCACGAATAAGAGCTAACTCCTCGTCTTGAGTCCATGCCTCTTTGTTTATAGCAGGATTAAGATGATTGTGCCACCTAAAATTAGTTTCAGCATAAGTGAGAACAAATCACAACACCTACTTTCTCCTATATCAACAGAAAAATCCTAATACTAGCAGCAACAAAATCAACAGAAACAATATAATTCAGGGAAAAAAAACCATCAAGTCTTCACGAAAATGACAACTATAACAACAATGTGAAGAATCATACCTTTCCCGGCATTGCTTACCAATACGTCCAGGTAAATGCTGTGCAATGGTGGACCACTTCTTTGGCCCATATTTGTTAACCAATTCAACTATTATCTCATCCTCCTATTTACAGTTTACAAAAGCAAACAGTGAGGTAATTGTAGGTTTCAGAACAAAGAACTATTCACATGGTCTAGCGTTGCCAGGGCGCCAATGTGGCCCAGGAACGAGCAATCCCACTATAAATAAAGTCAGCAGGAGACAAACGAAAAGGAGGTACAGTTCACCTCTTTAGACCATGGACCTTTGACAAGTTCTGGATTCAAGACCTTCTGCCACCTATGGAGGCATTGCACATCTGTCCGATCCTTAAAACACTCCGCTACAACAGCCAAAATTTTCAATTAAATGCATTAAAGTATAGAACACCGTGAAAATACAAAAGCAAGACCAGTTAGGAAATGGAAATAAAGTCAAGGACTCACACAGACAGATGGATTGATACCAGAATACAGAAAAATGCTTTAGGTAAAATACAGTTATGAACAAAACTTCAAAAAAAGAAAGAACGCAGCTGCCTAAAAACAAAAATACGCTGTCCTTTGAGCAATCTAGAACACACCCCTAAAAGCTTTCTCTTACAGAAGTATATTAGACTAAACCAATTTGAGTTGCCTTTTCCTAAGCCTAGAGCTAATCGACATGTTCCTTGCTTTTAAGCAATTTACATTTGCATCATGTATGTAGAAATTATAGTAGAAAAACTAACATAATATCAAATGATTTATATAATCTCAAAAAGAGTTGTAAAAAGTAGAAACTAAAAAAAATGAGGGCCATGCTAAAGAGTAATTGGAAAACCTAACATTGCATTCATAAAAGCTTATGGAAATAAGCAAGACAGTTCCATAGTAATACCTATTTTCTTCCAGTTCTTCCCTTTAAAGCGCTGAACTGCCCTCCCCAAAATCTCATCCTAAAACATGCAAAATCCATCAGATTCTTGCACAATGACCTTTGAGTAATAATAAAAATAAAAAGATGTATGCACATACAATTCAAACCGCCAAAACATGATGAAGGGAAACTTGATACTATTATCACTAGAAGGCAATAATAAAGCATTTAACTTCAAATGCTTAATGCTCGGGAAGGGGAGACGGTTCAAATGCAAAAAATTTAATTTGAAAGATGATGAAGAAAAGGTATTTAAATGGAAAAAAGAAGGTACATGGATGAGTCATAGCCACCAATTTTCGATTTGAATTGTGATAAAAGATAAGGTACATCGATGAGACATGGCAACAATTACAAATACAATCAAGTACAAGGAAACTGGTGGAACTTCTAAAAACATGGCAGGAAACAAGTTAGTACAGCCAAAATTCAAAAGGGAAGAAAAGAAAAAATATCTTAGACATAAAGTACATAAAGCCTGCAATTGAATAGAGTAGTAAATTTAACTTGTAACTTCTTTTCATATTTGCATGTGTCTAAGGACACTCACCTCTTCAGGTGTCCACTGCCCTTTAGTTGAACGCCTCGTAGGGCCGCTAGTCCTCCTATGCAAAGAGTTGCATACACACTAAGTCAGCAAAATAAATAAACTACTTGAAGAAGCGTGCTAAGACGTAAGCACCAGATAAATGCTTTAGTAAATAATATGCATCGGGAAGCAAACACAACTTGGGGCAGCACATATTTCAGTCGTTATTCATTAGATAAAAAAAAAAGTCCAATAATGACAACAAGAACAAGTAATTATGAAGAAAGGCAATTAGACATGACATGCAAAGGTGATTCTGAAGAATTACCCATGGAGAGCTCGGATTTTCTGAATATTATCACCGAGACCATCCAAAGGATTAGAAGTTTTCCTGTCACTTTCCATGGTTTCTCAACGGACAAGCAAATCTGCATACCCCAATTCCTACTCGAATGCAACTCTCTCCACTGTATGTCTTCCAAATCATTATAATGCTAACAACTAGCAACAACAACCTCTCTGAAGAACGGAGCTGCACTCTAGGGGGGGAAAGCACAAAGGTTTATATGCCATACAATTACAAGCTTAATACACATAAAATATAGAAAAAATAATAAGTATTGAAAAGTAAACCCAAAGTGGCAATATCTAGAAGTTTATGCCTTAGATCAAGTATAACTGAAGCACATGATTCACTTGTTAATACGTAATACTACGATAGGTGTAAAAGTTCATAGACAACAATTCTTCATGAGTTTCCAGCGTAAAGTAATAAAGCATAACTTTAGAAGAGACCACATTGACTTCATCTATAATCTAAAATCAGAATCCAAGTACCCATGGCCATTTTACACTTACCCATGGTTCTCATTCTTTTTTTTTTTCTTTTCAAATAATAGAACGTTTTCATCAATCTACTCACATTATTGAGTATACTCAAAGGGAATGGCAACCAACAAAACGTAAAAATTCCAGTTGAGCTATTCGAAAACTTACATAGAAACACTCAGTAAACGACTCTATTCTCCGACAACACATTCAGTAATATCCAAAATGAACCTCAATTATCCTCCAAAGCCGTACATGACAAAGTTACATTCTAAGCACCCAAAAGAAGCAAGATATCTGAATAGGCCTAATAACTAAAATAATTTGTACCCAGATTAAATTTTAAGATTAATAAGAAGAAAATAAGACAATTAACCTCTCAAAATTCAAAATGAAAAAGTAAAGTGAAATTCACAAATTTTAAAAATTCCAAAAGAATTAAAACGGCCGATGAAGATCAATAAGACGAAAAACAAAATTTTCAAAAATGGGGCCAAAAATCCCAAACTTATCCCCAAAAAACAGTGATAGGATCGAATCCGAAGCGCATAGAGTGTACGTTAACAAGTCAAATACTTGATCGAATTGAATTCAAAAGAAATTTAAAGATCAAAAGTAAACTTCTAAATTAGTCAAATGGAAAACCCTAAGTCACTCACCGAACTGAGCTTCAGAGAAGAGTAAGGAGAGAACCGCAAGAGAGAGAGATTCAAGGATACGACCAAATCGGTGAGCATTTGGAGATCCAAAAAGGAAAACAGTGGTAGAGAGAGAAGAGATCTAGAGAGGGATAGAGAGAGAGAGAGAGAGAGAAGAAATAAAAGAGAAGAAAAGAAGGTGAAACGGTCAGGAGCTGTATGTATTTCAAACATAAAGAGGCGGATAATGGAGTTTCAAACCCTATGGGCATTAAAGGTCGAGCAAGTTTTGTTTTCCAAGGGTGTAGATTCTGCCACGTTGGAATAGTCGGTCAATTCTACGACTTTTTTTCCTTTTTCTGTATGACTTTTATTTCTTTTTTTATTTATCTGTTTTGTTAAAAAAAAAAACATGAAGTAATTATGATTTGTTCTTTGTTCTTTTCTTCTTTTTCTTTTTTCATTCATCACGTTTATTCTTCCCTTCAAACGTACTGCAAATATGATTATTATTTTTTTTTTTTTGTGCTTTCCATTTTTGAAGGTCTGTTAATGGTATTATTATTGCTACTTTTATTAATCCGTTTGCTTACTTAAAAAAATATTAATCCCTTTGCAAGAATTAACATTTTTATTTGGAAAATTTGTTAGAATATAAAATATGTCTATATATATGTTCATATTTAGAACGATAGCTAAGTCAGAAATGATCCCAACAAATATTTTAATTTAATTAATTTTGTTGTTGATTTATCCTCTTAAGAAAAAAAATTAAAAGTATCAACGCAATACACTTGTTAATATCTAACTGGTCATACAAGATATGTATAACTAATTTAAATATTTTCTTATCTATTATCTAAATTATTGCATCAATACTTTCAAAAATATCTACTAAAAAAAACCTCTAAAAAATATATAAATAATGGTGCATCAGTGTGTGAAAATTGACAACCCCTCACATTTGAACTTTTGATTTTAAGCTTATCAATCTTTCGAATTTAACGCTCAATAGACCATTTTGCCCTCGCATTATCAAAACAATGTATTAAAATTAGAACCAAGTTAAAAATTGGAAACTAACCAGCCCTGGCAAAAGCACAAAAGGGGGAGAGGAAAAAGAGAGAGAGTTTTCAAGGCCAGAGGCTCGGTGTATCGTGACACTTCTGGCCATCAAAATTTATTTACAAGCTTTATTATTAGATGCTAAGTTCAAGGTGGGGTTGATGCCATCTGCGAAGGAGAACGATTGCCGGATCACATCTAAAGTAGGATAGGATCGTTGGACTTGAGGAGCTTTTAGATGCGTATATCTTCTCTTGACCTACTTTGTAGATGTTGTGATCTACGAGAGAAGTTGAGTTGTCTTGTAGTGCACATGCCGGTTATCACCTGCATGTGTTTGCCAACCACTCTTCTTTTCTACCGTTTTGTTTTTCTCGTGTTGAGTGTTGAGGAGCCTCGCTCTCTTTGGTGTTTTGATGTTTTAACTTGTGGATTTTTTTTTGTTTGTAATAAAGGTGATTCTTACCCTGATTAGTTTAGGTTATTGTTCTTTTCGTTTACAAGATTTTTTTTTTTTTTTTTGCGGTTTTTGTCTGGCCTTCGTGTTATAGGTTTCTCGATATCCGTTGATCGGATTGTTTCTATCGAATATTGAGGATATGTTAAAAAGAAATGTGTGTGCTCGATTTTTTGTGTAATTCCTCGGGTAATTTCCATTTGTAGAGTCCGGTATACACTATTTTCTCTTAAGCTTCATTTGAGTTTATTAATGAAACTAGTTATCTAATGGTGTTTACAATGTCTTTCATATTTCGGAATATATATCCATTTCAACAAAAAAAAAAAAAAAAAAAAGTTCATAATAGCAATAGCTTGACATTGAAACCAAACAAGCATCCATGAGTAAATATTACAGACGACAAAATTCAAAAGAGATCAACTATTAGTTATTTTGTTGCCACGCGAGGTTAAGCTTCACATTTGAACTTTTTAGTTTCAATCTACATTCAGGAATATTCAGTTCGAAATAGTTTGCCCTCACATCATCAAAACAAATGTGTTTGGACTAGAATAAGTTGCAATAGTAACAGCTTGATATCGGAACCAAACAAACACCCAAAAGCGTACCATTACAATTGCCAAAATCAACAAAGATCAAGTGTGATCATATTGCCTCGTATGGTGTTGCCTCGCGGGAGCCAATTAGGCAGATCTAGCATGAGGCAGGAGCCAATTAGGCTAGCCACCTCAAACACACCAAGCGCGAGGCAAGCTGCCTCGTGCTAACCTGCGAAGCTCGTGCTAACAAGGAGAACACCCTTACGTAGATCTCACCTTGTATTTGTGAGGAGGAACTGCCTTGCATCAAATCTAATGAGAGGCGTGTCGTCGTAGTGCGAGGTCGCTGACATATAGACCAAGAATGGAGGAGGGAGAATATGAAAGGGTGTTCTAGGTTGTGTTTGGTTACGGTTTGGAGCTAGGTATGCGTATAATTAACATTGCTATATTGAGTTTTCCAAAATTTTAGCAATTATGAAACATAACACAATTTCACTCTTTTCTTATAAAAAAAAAACACGATAATTATTTCATCTGAGAAAGACGGTAATGTGGCTTTAGTAAGGGTTGGGGAAAAAACAAAAGAAAAAGAAACGCCAAAAGAAGATGGTGAACAATGCGAATTTCCAATTTCCATTAGTTTTTTTTTTTTTTTGACATAGTTTTCTGTACCTGTATTTGAAGACTAAATAAATAAAATCAAATCTTCCACCACTTAATAGACTCTAGCCAGTTCTTTTTCAGGGAATACTAATCAAGATTCATAAGAATGGTTATCTCGAAAGCCATTTGTATAAATAAAAAGAAAAAGAAGTCTTATTAAATGACTTAAGTTACACTGGTACAAAAGCATCCAAGATAAATAGATTCTTCCACAAGCCACGAAAAAAAAAATCTAAATTGAAGCTTGACGGACAACAGGCGATGAAGCTGATTGCTTGATAGCCACAGATCTCTGCTAAGTTAAGCATCAAACAAAATTGATGCCAAAACTGAGTTTTAAGGTTTAAGGTTTAGAGATACTCTCTATCTGCAAACTTTCTGAGATTTAGATGGCCGACCGGCTGACGCGTCATTATCTCTTGAGCGGCTCTGTTTCCGGCCTCTATTGTGTTTACCTCCCCTGTTAAGCGGAAAAAACACACGAAAAATAAATGAGAATATTCAGCAAGGCATTCTGAACTGGAATCAGAGATTAAGACCGCAATGACATGAAACAAGAATGCAGGGATGACTAAAGAGACGGTAATTGTTCTAACCTTCCCCGGTTACCCTTAAAATCACGATGCTTATCTTGATTACCACGAAGTAGTCCCCAATAATCCCTTTCAGCATCACCTGAGAGCAAAACAGGCAAAGCAAAAACTCATAAATAAATTCACAATCATTGCCAGAAGATACAAAGTGTTAAAAGTACAAGGACACAGTAGATAGATAAACTGACTTTCCAAAATAAGCACTTAATGAAAAAAAATCGAATATTGCTGCTCACCAGTGACCGGTTCCAAAGTAGCAATGAAGTTCTTCACGACCAGACCGCCTTCTTCAGCCAGGACAGCAGCAGCACGAGCTTTCTGAGTTGCTTCGGGTTCTTCGAATCGAATATACCCTGATTCTGCCCCTATCTTGAAATCGACAAACTTAACACAAAAAAGAAAAGGAAATGTTATACGAAAGCAAATTAAGAAAAAAAAACACAGACGAATAAATGGGCAATAAATAGGGCAACATGTTATCCAAATAATGGAAACAGGAATCGTTACGATGAGACCTTGACAGTGCCAAACTTTTGGAAAACGGCCTTGAGATCCTCACGCAAGACTACATCCATGTCATCCTTGTAGTCAGCAGCAGTACGTCTTTCTCCGTTCTCTTCTTTCTCTGCAACAGGATTTTCAGAAGAATTTTCTCCCTCTTTAGTTTCCTTTCCATCACTCTCGGAGTCATTTCCATTGTCGACATTCTCTCTAGGGATTTCTTCCTTTGAAGGCTGAATGGTTTCTTCAGTGGCATTATCGGAGGAACCAAGATCTGCACCAGCTCTTCCAGCATCTGTGTTATCACTGGCTGGTTCGTGAGTGGCTGGTTCGTGAGTCCCATTTTGTTTCTCAGAACCTTCACCTGACATCCTCTTTACCGCAAATGCAACAATTAAACCTTTGGGGTAACTGTGATCATCAATAAGTGAAGATAATCAGATTAGCAATCACCATTCACCAGCAGAGAAAGAGCTCAGAAATCATGTTATGAAATTACTACTTACTTCGCTTCTGTGTTTGAGGAATTCTTTCCCTTTGAACTCGTGAGGGGACAGGAGTTCTCAAATTCCTCCGCCTCCTTTTCTCTTTCTGCATCAAAATCCTTCCTGAGTTGGAAATAATATATTAGATGGTATTGAATATATAGTTTTCTTTCCTTTTTTTTTCTCACTCTATGTTTTAGACATAAATTTGCTATTCTTGATTGGTTATACAATTCCAATACGAGGAAAAGATAATCACTTTTTGGTTGCTCTAAAAACTCTGATATATTTATTTCTAAGCTCTTGTTCTTAAACCGTTTAAATGAAAAAAAAAATCCATTTAAAAAAGGAAACCTTGCTTTTGCAGGTTGGGACACAAATGAAAATAATAGTTTTGTAGCACATCAGTTTTAGCATGCCAATCATCAAACTCAAAGGCTAAAATGTGGATCACTCAAATGAAAAAGGACCAATGAACTTCCATAATTAGAGGCTTTTTAAATACTCATACAGAAAACTTAAGTAAAACTTACTTTGGTTTTAGGTCCAACTTAACACCTGCATAAACCAAGCTTTGCTCTAGTATCTTTTCAGCATCTTCCTCTTTAGAAAATTCAACCAAAGCCGCACCACAGAAAAACCTTTTGTCAGCAATGTGACGAGGAAGCCTCACACTGTTAACCTGAAACAATGAAAAGGAAACTCCTCACACTAGTACCTAAATAGATATTGCATATCCTATTAAATAAATAATAATAATAAAAAGCTAGTGTAGTTACAACATCATGTAGCACCATCTGCTTTCTGTGATATGCTAAGGATGATTGCACTTTCAGTAAAACATTAAAACGAAACAACCATCAAAGCGATCAACACTAATTTACTACTAAACAAAATTGAGTACCTAAATCATTGGACATCTTAATTCAAATCCAACCAGATACATGAATTTTCAAATTCTTAACCTAGTAAAACCCTTTTGTAGATATTTAAAATAAAAGACGCGATGGTTATAACTCAAAACCTTCTTTCAATCACAAACAAAAGTGGTTATGATACCTTGGCATATTGATTAAAGAAAGCTTCCACATCTTCCCGCTTCACATCGTACTCAAACGGCAACGCAGCTACTGTTCTAACATCCAACTGCTCTATCAACTCATCCGGTTTCAACAGTTCAATACTCCTACCAACCCTTTTCCCTAAAAAGAGTAAACACCAAAATATTACATTAACGCAAAAAAAAAAAAAAAAAAAAAAAAAAAACCGTTGTTTCTACAAACATAAACAAAAGCAGACATAATTCCACAACATAATTCACTCAATCATAGAAATTTGAAAGTATTACTCTTTTCTTCAGCATTGCATTATTTATGTGTGACATTTAGAGAATAGAGAAACTAAATCAAACCAAATCAACGAACACGTCCATAAAAACTCACCATCTTCAGAAATCTTTAAAAATTTGGATATTTTGAGAGTCTCGGCAACGGCCTTCAAAGTATCCTCAGGCACATTGTCCGGCTTAACATCTCCCAAATCGAGATAATTTCTCATCCGAGCAAACGAACATATCAATGCCAAGCTAACCACTAAACAGCCCCGGTCAAGATCAACACCAGAAAAAATAAAAAGCAAACGAAATAATTCGAATTCGAAATATCAAAACATGATTCCAATCAACAGTAAATATAAAAAAATCAATAAACGAGTTTAGAGAGAAAACACAAAAGATTATGAAGGATACTTCCATCTTCACTCTCGTTAATGGATTTTTTGAGAAAGTTGTCTCTTGGAAGGTTGCTATCGCTGAAGTAGAACTCGACCTGTAAGAAAAAATTTCGAATTTTTTTCATTAAACGAAAGTTGGAACAGGAACGAAAGAGAAGCGTTTAATAGAATTGGGAGATCTGAACCTGTCGAAGTACTTTCTTCGATGTTTCTTCGTCCAAGGAAGCCGTCGCCATTGTCAAGAGGTAGAGCTATAGAGAGAGAGAGAGAGAGAGAGGTTTTTAGGGTTTTTGGAGGGGATATTTCGAGTTCGGGGCTTTACGCTGTTTATGTACGAGTCTATTGAGAAGTGAAAACTGGGGTTTTCGTACAAACACACGAATTCGTGCGTTGAAGTGGGATAAAAAAAGAAATAAATAAATAAAACAAAATAAAATACAATTTTTTAATTTTAGAAAAATTACACTCACATCCCCCAACTTCAATGCAAATGCAACCGTGACACTCCCATGACTAAAATTAATTATGCCAACAACCCTTCTTAGTTCTTACTAAGTAACAAAATTCCCCAAATAACTGAAAAATTTTATAGACTCCCAAGAATTATAACACTCCTGTCAACATGCCTCTGTAAGAATCTATATATTGATAAGTGAAAACTGAAGTTTTAATACAAACACGCGAATTCGTGCCATTGGAGTGGAACAAAAAACGAATTAAATAAAACTTTTTTTCTTTTTTGGTAAAATTACACTTACATCCCCTAATTATGCAATATTACAGTGACACTCCATCAACAAAATGAGTTGTTACGATTACGCCCCTCAATTTATGCAATATTATGTAACATTCCTTTTGATCAATATCCCGTTTGAACAGAAACTTTATATGTATTATTCATTTTACTGATTCGAGTCATTAATTTGAGTTGAAAAGTAAATTTATGTGAGAGAAAATATTAGAATAAAAAAGTTAAATTTGAATTTTTTAACCAAATTTTTTTATTAAAACCTATGAAATAAACAAAGGCTAACGTTGTTAATATTTTAAATGAAATAATGAAATAAGACACCATTAGATCATGGCACACTGACAACTAAAAACCCACCTCTTATTTAGTATAATATTTGTTGTGTTTGGATAATGTTAAATCGAATTTTATATTTATTTTTGTCATAATTATTACACAATAAACTTTATAACTCGTAAAAGTAGACCTTTAATTTTAAAATATTTTGCAAATTAAATATTTTGTAAATGACAATTTTGTAATGATCAAATACGGTCAAGCCATCGGCCACTAAGATCAAATACCAAAAATTTAGCACATATCATTTTGGTGCTAATAACATATGCCAGCTTAACATCGCATTGAAGAATAATTTTCTGATAAAATTTGATGTTGACACACTTATTTAGCATTATATTTGATGATACTTTAATATAGGGTGTTTGATAAAGCTCCTTATCGATGTGTATATAAGAGCACTCTTGTCATTTTAAGGGGAAAAAAAAAAAAACATCGGGTTTGACTAGAATTCAAAATGACTGATACATTCATATGATTCGGAGAAAAAAAAGGAAGAAAAAGATACTATGTGATTGCTCAAGGGTCATTAGGTAAAGGAGTTCAAATCATGGTGGATTTGAACATGAGTTTGAACCATGTGGGTTTTGAACTGTGGGGTTTGAATTTGGGTTCAAACCTTGAGAATTTAAGGGGATGTGGTTTTAGAAATCATTTTATTTTGAGGATTTAAATGTCACATTAATATATTCAAACTCCTTTTTACTTTTTGCAAACAAACATTAGTGTGAACTTGAACCTGGATTCAAACTCTTTGAACTTTCCGATCAAATAACCCCTAAATTTGTATTCAAATGTGAATCAGGTGTCATGTTTAAAGACAAAATAAAATTTGTAAAAATTATATTTTTGAGTTGAGTTGCGATAATTTTGTTGGTCAACGTTTTATTAGATCAACACCATATGACAATTATTTACGAACAAATCAATTTATGATAAATACCTTTTTTATATGGCCAACTAGACCTAATAAATGTGATTACAAGTTTGATCTAACATTAAATTTGTTGGGAATGATGTCCTAGAAGCATGAGATGTAATATGATATTTATTA
>NW_010362478.1:0-577 GCF_000414095.1 Morus notabilis
TGGGATTGCATTTTTTTTAATAATAAAGTTTTAGAATTTCTTTCGGACAATATTAAACAGTTTAATAATTTTTTATTTAGATAAATGAGTTGTTAGTTTTTTTTATGAATGATTTTGACCTCGTTCATTTCGCGGATTTGAGTTTTCAATTCGAGCTGAAATGTGACATTTTTTTAGAGCTTTTCACTGTAACAGAAAAAGTTAGATGTGACATTTTCTGAGAACTTTTAACTGTAAAAACTTAAAACTGAAAACTCGAATCGAAACAATAAACAAGTCATTTATAAATAAACATGATAATATGCTAATTATATCACTTGGTACAGAGTTATAAATCATTTAACATTGCTATTATTATTTTTGTCTACTTGTTCACTATTTTAGTGAATTATTACTTGTTGTTATCTAATTTATCAAATATTTGCTTACTAAATAATTGTAGAAATTAACGTAACAATTGGTTTATTGTTTTATTCCTTTGCCAATTAAGTATGTAATACATAATTCTTATGTCAACTTGTTTTATTCCACATAAACATAAAAAAAAAAAAAAAAAAAAAATCGTTTACAAACCAAA
>NW_010362479.1:0-655 GCF_000414095.1 Morus notabilis
ACATTTTTTGGCCAAATTCTTTAAACGTTTCAGAAAATAGAAAAAAAATAAATAAATGATTCATTAAATACCTCTGCAGCAAAGTGAGCATAAGCCATCAACGTGGCAAGACAAATTAGTACCATAGACTTTACAGATCATCACCTCAATAAATACAGTTAACCAAAATCAAGATTAATCAGAAACCACACGGAAAATAGAAAAAAAAATCAAGGATTCATTAAATACCTCTGCAGCAAAGTGAGCATAAGCCATCAACGTGGCAAGACAAATCAGTGCCATAGACTTTACAGATCATCACCTCAATAAATACAGGCAAACAAAATCAAGATTAATCAGAAACAACACGGAACTACGTAGATAAGAACTCTTTTGTGAACAAAAGGACCAATCAAGAACAATAATAAACAGGTGTAAAGGAATTTCTCACGGACAGTACATACCAACCAATAGAAATTGGTTTCAGTCTTAAGAAACACAAAACAAATCCAAACAAATGAAGCACAAAAGCAAATAACGAAGAGAATAATGTAAGTAAACATTAAAACCAGGCAAAAAGAAAAAAAAAAAAAAAAAGAGGCCAAGCATCCAATCACTCAAAAACAAATAAAAACCCAAACTAAAACCGCGAATGAAGCGAGCCTAGAAGCAATCC
>NW_010362480.1:0-802 GCF_000414095.1 Morus notabilis
AAAAAAAAAAAGGAAAAAGAAATAATATTACTGATTAGTACGTACTGAACAAGATCACCAATATTCAACAAATTAATATAATATATGTTTAAATATGTATGTATGTATGTATTTAACGAGTAATAAATAGCTATTGTAAATGACTAAACAGTAAAAAGTGAGATCTAGAGAGAAGACTTATTTATGGACAAACCTCAGAAAATGTCAAAGAAGTGGTTCTTGGAGTTTTATGATTAGCTGTAGTTATTGCTGAAGTAGCTGCTCTAGCAGTGGTGGCCAAAGGGACTAATATGAAAGAAATGAAGAAAGAAGGTATGCCTGCGAACTCTGAGAATTTTTGGACACTTTCTATAAGAGGCTCGGCCAACAGTGATAATGTTACTACTCCTATTACCAAATACATTATGGCTTTCATCCATGCTTGCGGTGAATTATCAACAATTCCATTCTTCTTCTCCTCCTCCTCCACCAACTTATCAGTTTCTTCCCAAGATTTCTGTAACATTTATGTATATTAATTCATCGATCCATAACGTCAGTCGAAAACCGATATTAAAAATTCTTTAACATTGGTTTTGAACCGATGTCACGTTGAGGCGGCATTGAATACAATTTTTCTAAAAATTTGGTTTTTAGGATCTCCCCAAAAAAAAAAAAAAAAAAAAAAAAAAAAAAAAAAAAAAAAAACACAGAGGTACTAATTTGATAGCTCAATGATCTGTATATTGATGCCCTAACAATGAAATTGGAAAGAACGAGCTTTCAAAAAAGTCCTACTGTACCTAAAACATGTCATTTCTAT
>NW_010362481.1:0-514 GCF_000414095.1 Morus notabilis
TCAGGAAGAGCTCGGGCAAAACAAAAATAGATGGTGAAAGCCCCTTTCTGTTATATTAGTAAAGCGCGCTCCTTGCATGACTCCATATCATTCATTATTAAAGCGAAAGCGACAACGTGTCACCAAATCGATAAACGGGAATGCGTTACCTAATAATGAGCAATGCTGGTAACAGCAAATGGTTCCTAACCTCATAAAAATCAGAGTACGGCATATCCGACTATCCGGCAACACGCTTGGATAAGTAACGCGATGAACCGTACCTGTATCTCTAGGCGCTATGATGTCTTATTATGTAGATCATGTCTTGCTTGAGGGTTCCAAACCCCGCCCTTCTCTAATAGGGGAAAGTACAGACCGGATATACGAGCGCCATGATGGATCGCTGTTCGATAGTTAGCCGGGATAAGCAGGCACGAACTTCCGTATAGCGCCCTAGTTTTTTAGTACAAGTAGCTAAGGGGTCTGGGAGGTACGACTTGCGTCAAACTTGTGAAAGAATACTTGCTGCGCA
>NW_010362482.1:0-18087 GCF_000414095.1 Morus notabilis
TAGATGCTTCAATTAAAGCTTTAAATTAATATATTAAAATTCAATATTACAACGGGGTGTACAAAAGGCAGACATGCAACAAACTACCGAAAAATGGAAATAAAAATGAACATAGATCACGGGGTGTACAAGGCAGGCATGCAACGAACTAATATAAAAATAAAGTTTTGAATTTAAATTTGTGTGAGATAAAAAATGTTGCAGTAGAATAAGAATTATGGGTTTAAATTTATGGTCCGTTTAATTCGCTGATTCGAGTTGAGATGCGACTTTATATGAGAATTTTTTACTGTAGTAAAAAAGTTAGATGTGACTGTTTTTTAAAATTTTTTACTATAACAAACTCAAATTCTAAATTCGAATCGGTGAAATGAACGAGACCTTATGGCCTAAACAATTAGCGGTATCACAACACAATGAAAACTGGAAAGGATGAATCTGAACCGATCAGAAGGCTTGGCATTGGAGTTTGCAATGAATCTGGTGGATTATTTAAGAATCAAGTCGATTAGTTTCATAAAAAAAAAGGATATCAATTAGCTTCTTCCTGCCATTGCAATAAGCTTTTATTTTTTACTATGTATTCATTTAACTCGCAAAACAGTTGTAACGTGCTCAATTTTATTAAATTTACTATAATTTTATCAAATTTAAGGGATTTGAGAATAGTGAAATTGAGAAATCTGTATCGCAATTTGAATTGAGATGAAAGTTTTCTTTAAACGTGCTTTTTCATAACCCATTTCACATACTCATCATCATAATTGGACACATTGCAACTGTTTTGCATGTTGAAGGAATACATTGCAAAAATTAGAAGTTAAAAAGGGTTAGTTGCCAGACCACTACAAATCAGGAGTAAATATGCAAATAACTTTTTTTTTTGGGGAGTCCAAAAAACAACACCGCTTGCGACTATAAAAAAGAATTTTACGATATTTGAATAGAAATTACACTGTTACTGCTTCTTCTCTCGCCGCCTTCAAAGCTCTCTCTATTGGAGGAGAAGGGGTCATTTCCGTTTCTCTGGGTTTTAAATTTTTTTGTAAGAAAAAAAAAAAAAAAAACCAGAATTATGAGTTTAAATACCACACACCCCCTTAGTCACCACAGCCTTAAAGCCGATAATGAAAAAGGAAGTCTTGAGAAGACAATCATACAATAGTAAATAGTTCTAGGGGAGGGGAAAATTTACCACACACCCCCTTAGTCACCACAGCCTTAAAGCCGATAATGAAAAAGGATGTCTTGAGAAGACAATCATACAATAGTAAATAGTTCTAGGGGAGGGGAAAAATAACGTGCCAGTTTAATTCGTTAATTTAAATTTTATTGGTTTGAACGTTTTGATTTGAATAAAAAAATTTAAACTGTGTGTTTAAATTGTAATTTGGATGTGCAGTTAGAGTTTTAATTTAAACATATAATAAAATTTAAATGTGTTTAGTAGGTGTAAAAAGCAAGAAGAGTGGACACATTTTACTCGTAAAAATGGTTTGAACGGTTAAATTTGATAGGGTAGCTAACCATTTAACTCAGTTCAAACGGAAAATATAATTTTAACTGCATGTTTATCAAATGCAAGTTTAAACTGTGTTCATTATTTAAACTGAGTTGAACTGAACTAAACTAAACTAATTGGGCAATATATATATATATATATATATATATATGTTTTTCCATTTGTTATCCTTCCAAGTTTCCTGTCGTTTCCCGTTTTGTATTTGTGTCCATGTGTCTGTCGTTTCTTTCATTATTTTCCTTTACCCTCTTTTTATAGTATTTTCGCTTGATTGATTGATTGTCTCATCACGTAAATGTCGTTTATACCACCTGTCGTTTTTTTACCTTCTATTTTCACTTTCGGCCTATTGTCCTCCTTTAATTTTAAAAAGAAATAGGGGATATGGAGGCAAATGGCCCTTTTTTAAAGTTTTTTTTTTCTTAAAAAAAAAGTTGAAGTTTTGTAAAATTAGTAAAATAGCCGTTTTTATTAATTAAATAGTCAATCACTAATTGATTAGCGGTCATTCACTGATTAACTTAAGTTTATTACTAATTAACTTAATGATTTTTTATTATTAATCAATATTAATTAATGATTACTCAAAATTAATTAGTAATTAATCAATTTTAATTAATAAAAGTTTATTAATGATAAATTATTATAAATTATAATAATAAATAGGTCAATCATTGTCGCTCAATCATTGATTGATTATTGAAAAAAATGCCATTTTGTTAAAATAAAAAAGTTCGGCTATGTGTTTAAAAAATAAAAAGTTCGGTTATTTATTAAAAAATGTGGTAGAAAAAGGTCATTTACCTGATTTTTCTCAAGAAATAATTACTCTATCGTCATTCCTTTTGTTGTCGTTTTATTTTATTTTCCAAGTTTGTTGTCGTTTTTTTTACTGTCGTCTCGGTCTTCCTGTTTGGTTTCATTTTTGGCGTTCCCTTCGTTAAATGTACCCACTCATTTGTTCATTTCTTTGTCGTCTTCTAATTATTGTCATTTTACTATTTCTGTCGATTGTTAGTGTGTACGACCCTTTTTAATTTTGACGTCGTTTCTAACATTATTGTCATTTTCAATTTAATTTTCATTTCTGGCTCTGTTCTTGTTTTTTTTATTTGCCCATCCTCCTCGATTTCTTGTCGTTTATTATCGTTTTTCTGTTTTAAATTATAATGTCGTTTTCCGTTTGTTGTCGTTTTTAACCGCTTATGTTAGTTCTACCATCTTTCTTTCTTTTTTCTTTTTCCAATTTGCTTGAAATTAACATTAACACTGTACATTGTATCAGGGTGACCAAGGAGAACAGAGCAGCTGGAATTTTGGACAACTTTGAAGAGGGTGAGAAGTATTCCCAACACAGCCTTAGGAAATACGTCCGCAATAAACCTCCTCAGATCATGCCCAACCTCAACAACTTCTTCTCTGATCCAAACTAAACCAAATGCTGAAATTGGGATTTTTCTTATTTTCAAATTATATTATTTAGCTTTTGGCTGCTGAATCTGTATTCTTCAGAGAACATCGGACAAACGATCTGTTTTTTTCACGAGGGGTTATGATAATTATGTGCTGCAGATTTTCATGTTATTGATGCACTATCTCAACCTCATTAATTAATAAATTTGAACGATATTTTCTATTTTGATCATTGTTGTGTGGGACAATGTGAAAGACACGTAGAAGAACGATAATATGATATGTAGCTTTAACTACTCACCGCAAAGTAATAACTCTCGACGTCTGGGGTTCCCTCTCATTCCGTTATAAAGAACCCAAGTGAAAAGTCTAACTTAGGGCATCGATTCCTTCAAGCGTCGACGGATCGTACCGTCGACCTTAGGACATAGAAATTCCTCGACTGTGGAACCAACCGCCAAGAAGGACAGTTGGGTTAAGCAACATTGGCGACGAGGGAAATGCTCTTTGGGGAAAAATCTGACGTGGCAAATTGCATATAAAAGTGGGGGATGACTGCAAGGCAGGCATTTATTGCGAACCCTTAAACCGCCCCACAGGGGACAGAAAAGGGTTACAAGAATGCACAGAGCCGTAATAGAAGACTAATTGGTTGCGTGAACAGTACTCCAAGTAATTAGTGGGCTACGTCTGGGCCTAAAAAGGGAGAGCACTTGAGTGCTTCTGCCTACAAAGGAAATCAACCCAGCGAAGAAAGCTCCCAATATAAAAAGGGCGAGACCCCATACAGGAAAGGGTTGAGATCTGAGAGAAAAAAGAATGAGAAAGAACAATTGATGTAAATTGTAATCCCTTCAAAAGAAATATACAACCACAGTGGATGTAGCTCTGATTTTATAGAGTGAACCACTATAAAATCTCTTGTGTTCCTTATTTGTGCACATCTTTCATTAACGCACAATACACCCCTCTAACAAATTCTTACACACATTCAACACTAAGGCCGGTAATTCAACGGGAAACCCAGAGGTAACTCGGCCTGTTTTTATTGACGAGAATTCACCGTCAACAATCATCTATGTTTTTGTTTGCAAAGTTGTGCAAATAGTGATGGCCAAAAATTTTCTTCCAAATATTGTGAATTTAAGAAATAAGACTGCGTGAAACAATTTTGAGTTTAACCATCACACAGTCTTAAATTGTGGAACTGTTAGGTTGGTAGATTCGTATCATGATTTAAATTATGGTTCGTGGTTTGTTGCAGTATTTTCTCTCATAAAAAAACACGTAAACCAAAAATGATTATAAATCATAGTTTTAAATCTATAAACCGAACGTTAAATAAGTATATTAGCTACTACCAAGAATACAATGATGAAGATAAGGTTTCATTTGCAGTGGGTAATTCTACCTCAATTATATTATTAGAAATGGAAATAATTAAAAAAAAAGCATAAGCCATTTCAGAAGGCAGATTAAAAGAACATATAAATAAGAGTATTTTGGAAGAACAGGAAGTCAGAAACAGAACAAAATTTAAAAAATTCCTATTTGGCGTCGCCCGGACTCGAACCGGAGACCTTCAGTGTGTTAGACTGACGTGATAACCAACTACACCACGACACCTCCAATGCGTCAATAGAATTCTTGGAAAATTTAATGTAAAAATAGCATTAAAATAAATTTCTATTGGTAAAATGAAAAAGAAATTAGATCAGGAACAGTGTGTTAGGAAGGCATGCAACTAAGAAAGAAAGACAACCGTGTTATTACAACGCAGGGAATATTCGAGAAGGGTGAATCTGAAACCAAAAAAAAAAAAAAAAAAAAAGAAAAGAAAGAAAGGAAGCAAGCTTGGCATTGGATTGGATCTAGCTGGCCATTCCCATAAATATGGCAGGCTGGTCAAAGTTAGACAACCGTGTTAGTTGACAATAATATTCCACATTCACGGCCTTTCTAAATTTTTTGTGGCTCCAAAAAACGACACCACCGAGCTTGCGACTATAAAAACGACTTCTACCGTATTTGAATAGAAGTTTCCCCGTTTGTGTTTCTTTTTGTTCTGTGCGTCTCTCGCCGCCTTCAAAACTCTCTCTCTCCTGTTGTCTTGGAGAAGGGGTCATTCTGTTTCTCTGAATTGGTCTCAATGGCTTCTTCCTCCACCTTTAGCAGATGGTTAAGGCCTGAGGTACTTTCACTTTTTATGTCATCCTTTTTTTGTTGAATCTTTTGGGTTTTTTTTGTTTTGTTTTGTTTTGTTTGGCTAATGGGAATATTTTGTTTTTGTTTTTTCATTTGTTGGATCTGAAATCGTTGAATTTGTTTTGTTTGTTGACTGGAATAGACTGCTTCTTGTTGCATAATTTTTTTTTTCATGGAAAGTTGGTGCAGTCTTGCAGATCCCACAACAAATAACAGAAACAAATGATATTCTTTTTCTTTTCATGTGAATTTGGTTGAAGATATCTCTGTTTTTTTTTCATGTGAGTTTCGTTGATGTTAAAATGAAACCAATAATGTTCCTATAAAAAATCATCCCATTCCTCTATTTTTTCCGGTTTATACCCAAACTTTGGTTCTCTGCAACGTTATTTTGGTTCATATAATCATATTTGATCCAAACTTTCCGGTTTTTTCAATTTATATTGTAATTCTGCAAGACAAATGGGTGAGTAGATTTCTCTGTACCATGGAATTTCTTGTGCTATAATTGTGATCTAAAAAAGAGTTTTTTTATTAGTTATTTTATATATGGATATAGTTTTTTGTCCAAAGAGGTTATAATTGTCAATTACACTTATAGGTGTATCCGCTGTTTGCGGCCGTTGGTGTGGCTGTTGGCATATGCGGCATGCAACTCATTAGAAACATCACCACCAACCCTGAAGTCAGGTATTTTCTATTTTCTCCAACTCTTTTTTTTTTTTTTTTCCCGGATAAAGATGCTTTTCTTCTCTTTTGTTATTTTTGATTTGCGCTGCTATTTTATCTTAAGTTTATTTTTTACGAATGACAAAAAAACTAGTCACACCAGAAAAGGAAGCAAGACTATCATATTAGTACCCTTTTCTTCCCTTTGTTGTCGTTTCTGCGTGCCTGTTGTTTACCCTTTTGATGTTGTGTCTATGTGCCTTTGTCGTTTATCATTTTTCCCTTTTACCCTTTTATCTAGTCGTTTGTTTGATTAATGGGAACTTTTCACTTAAATGTCGTTTGTATTTTCTTTCATTTTTATGTCGTTTATGCACATAATTTGTCGTTTATTTTAAAGGGATTTATCTTTTTTAATTAGACTCTCTCTTTTACTTCTATTGTTGTTTTTATTACTTTCCCATCCTCTTAATTTCTTGTCCATCATTACACTTTGTTGTTGTTTTTCTCTTGTAAATTCTCTTGTCCTTTTCATATTTTATTACTCTGCTCTTTCTTATGGTTTTCAATTTTCATATTGTTGTCGTTTTAAACTATCCGTCCTTTGTCAACGTGTATCGGTGTATGCTCTTCTTTCTGTTATTCTTGTTTTGCACTTGTCTTCATGCATTCACCTTATTGTCGTTTCCCAACTGCTGTCGAATTTCATATTGGTGTCGTTTTTACATATCCTGTCGTTTTCAATCTCTCAATACACAACGCCAGCACCCCTAGGGGAACAGGGAACATAGTCAACGTACAACCTTGCATTTAAGAGGGCTTTTTTCACAGAGCTGAAAAATATTAACTTCCCGTTCATTTTATTGATTCGAGTTTAAAATTTGAATTTTACTATAATAAAAAGTTATCACATAAAATCACATCTTAATTCGAATTAAAAACTCAAATCAGCGAACAAAACGGGCCATAATTCGCTCAATTCTTCTTCTTCTTCTTCTTCTTCTTCTTCTTTTCTTTCTTTTTTTTTTTTTTTTTTTTTTTTTTTTTTTTTTTTTTTTTTTTTTTTTTTTTTGTGGGGGGGCTTGAAACTCTCTTAAACTTGGGACATAATTGTATCAGGGTGACCAAGGAGAACAGAGCAGCTGGAATTCTGGACAACTTTGAAGAGGGCGAGAGATATTCCCAACACAGCCTCAGGAAATTCGTCCGCAACAAATCTCCTCAGATCATGCCCAACCTCAACAACTTCTTCTCTGATCCAAACTAAATTAAATGCTGAAACTGGAATTTTCTTATTCAAATTATATTTATAGATCTTTCGGTTGCTGAACCTTTATTGGTCAGCCAACGCAGGACAAATGATTTGTTTCATTGTGAAGGTTATGATAATCATGTGTTGCAGGATTTTCATGTTGTTGATGCATTATCTCAACCATATTGGTTAATAAACTTGGAAGATATTTTGATCTTCTTTCATTTTGTCTGCAAAGTTTGGCTCATAGTTGTCCCCAAAAACTGTTCTTTCATCGACAAAAACTAAACCATCGTGAAACTTTCTGTGCGTTCACGTGGATTATCATTTTGGGTTATATACTTCTTGGTTGGTGCGCTACACAGCTGCAAATTCTTTGTTCTCCTTAACGGGGGTCTATACATTATTGTCGTTTTACTTGACTTTTATTTCCTCTTCTGTCGTTGTTTCTTAAAACATGTTCTTTACTAATTGGTTCAAAAATGTTTCAATTTTTGGTCATTATGTTCATTGTTCTCTAATTTTTGAATCTAGAATGCGTGTACTTGATGGGTTGCTCACGGGCCGAAGACTGTGCTTTTTTCCATGGAATATCTTTCTTGGAGTATACTCTTTGTACTACTTCTCCACAGTTGCAAATTCTCTGGAATACTTGAACTCCTTCACGTGGTCTATAAAAATAAATAAATTTTAAAATATTGAGAAAATAACATGCCTGTGAGACTCTGACGCTCATCATGGTCTATGAATAGCGAATTGTCAGGTTTTGGTTGGCCTTATGCTCTCATCAATAAGCTTTATCCTCGTCTTCTCACATTTTCCTTAAATTGTTTCATGCCAACATGGGTTGTCTATATTTTTCGTTTCCCACTAAAGAACAAAGACAGGATAAAGTGTACAAAATGGCTTTCACGCCTACAACCACTGAAATACAGTCTGTCTTCACTCTACATTTTCATTCATAGGCTTTCACTTTCAGTTCAGAAGCTGATTTGTCCTGCTCCTGAACGCCTTGACAGCTCAGAGTGTTATTAAAAAGAAGTGGATTCAATGACATTTGCTTTTGGAATTGACCCTTTGCCCAGGCACTCACAAAAGAGAAGTGCCCACTAAATTGATTCTGGAGCATGGGGTAAGATTTTCCTTACAGAAAATGGAATCTATTGGCCCACAACTTGATACATTGTACTTTATGCGAGCATGGAAAATGTGTAACAATGTTATTATTGGTAAAACTCATTGGAAAAGTTGATTGCTATTATGATTCCAAATATTATTCTCATTACTGACAAAACTAATTAAGCTGTAACAGCTAATTGTATATCTTGGTGCAGTCATTCCTAATCTAAAGTTTCAAACAGGAGTTGTAAGTTAAAATGTATGATGTCATGGTGTTGGAGAGCTCTTTTTGTCAATTGTCAGTAGTACTAGTGCCATGTACAAAATTGCAAGTCAGTTTCATGCCTGGTCTCTATTGATAGACTCAAGATAAATCATCATGGCAGTTTCTTGGATGATCTCCGCAAGAACTCTGCGACCAACTTCGAGAATGACGAAGAATTATCCTTGAGCAACCGAGGCGGGGAGTCATACTCTACAACCTTGCCTGCATTACTCAAAGTTGTTAGTACATGAAAGTCTTAAGCTTATGATCTTCAAAACAGCACAAACTGACACTCAAATGGATTTTTTTATTTTTTTTTTCACATGGTCTCTTAGCTTACCGTCATCCAAGACCAGGACCAAGTCATTGTCAATGACAGTGGGAATTCTATGGGCCACAGTGATGACTGTGCATCCACTAGTTTCTTCCCTTATCGTCTCCTGAATCACATTATCTGTTGCAGTGTCAATAGAAGCCGTTGCCTCATCCAATACAAGAATTCTTCTCCTCTTCAGGAGCACCCTGGCCAGGCAAACAAGCTGCCTTTGCCCCACACTCCAGTTTTCCCCATTTTCAGCAACTGCATGGCATTGAAATATTTCACAATTAATAGGAAAAAAAAACCAACCCTCAAGGAGAAGTAAAATAAAAAGATAAATAAGTTTACTTTCTCCTCTTGTTAACCAGATTTTCATACCAGGTGCATCAAGAAGCCTTTGATCCTGCCGCACTATATCTGCCAGCCGACACTTGTTTAAAACCTGAAATGAAAAGGGAATTGAGTAAAAAAAAAAAAAAAAAAAAATACAATCATAAGATCTTTGTGAATGTAGAAAGTATTTTGGATATTCCGACCTCCCAGATTTCTTGATCTGAGTGCTCTTGCAAAGGGTCCAAATTAGTCCTCATGGTTCCTTGAAACAAAGTTGGGTCTTGTGGAATGATGCCTAGTCTTGACCTCAAATCCTGCAGCCCCATTTTACTAATATCAACTCCATCAATCAGAATCCTTCCTCCTGAGGGCTCCACAACTCTGAATAGAGCTTGGATCAAAGTGGATTTTCCACTTCCCGTCCGGCCCACAATTCCGATCTTCTTACTTGCAGGGAAGGTACATGTAATTCCATTCAGAACCATTGGCAAAGAAGGATTGTACCGGACATGAAGGCTGTCAAGTTCAATTCTTCCATCCGTTGGCCACTCAGGCTTAGGCCTAGAATCTTCGATAACTAGTGGTGCCTCACTTGGTACGTTAGTGAACTGAAGAATTCTCTCCACTGATATCATCTTGTTTTCAACATTGCATAAGTTCCATATCACCCATGCCTGTAAAACATTCAGGTTCAAACCATAGGTTGCTGCTAATCCTGCCAAACCTGAGATCAGATCAAACATTACATTAGTTTAGAAATACAAATTGCCATTTGTATATCAACTTTTCTCAAGAGTTTGATTCTCCTTTACAGTAAATAAATTAGTGGCCTAATATAAATATACAAGACGAGGGATAAAGAGGGGACTTACTTGGGTCAATGGCTGACTTAGGCAAGGTGACAAGAATGATGAGCACAAGGAAGAAAACAAGGTTGAAGAGAAAATTTATCCGAACAGAGAGCCATTCCATGGTGGCAGAATTGTGAAATGCCACACGAGAATAGTCATCTATGAGGCTCAAAGCCTTCATCAAGAAGCGGTCTTCCTGTTTAAAACAACGTATAGTTGCTGCTCCTGCAATCGACTCTGAAAAGTGATGTAAGACTGGAGACTTTCGAATTCCAACCATCCTGGCTAGTTCCCTGGCAGTGGTGATGTAATATGCCTGAAAAAGTAGTTAAAAACAGTTAAATCTCAAGATAAAAAAAGAAAAAAGAACACAAGAAAAAGGTTTTCTTTAAAATCTATTGTTGAACATATCATTCTGATGAATTATGTGCACAACATATTGTTATTCTATGATATGGAATCGTTAGGGATTTTTTTTTTTTTTTTTGTTCTTACCTGATACCATATGGAGATTCCAAGCACAACCAGGAAAAGAAGGAAGATTTGCCAGGCAACCTGGGACATGAGGATGATTATGCTCAATAGCTGGATAAGTGCAAAGGCCAATCCAGCTAATCTGTACGGTATATCTGTATCTAGTGTGCCTTGATCTGTAGAAGACTGCACGGATAATTGAGAAAATCAAGTTATGAACTTAGCATAACCTTTCAATCCATAAAGTATTTCAGAACATGATATAAAATAACACCGACCCTGTTGAGAATTTGACTTGAAGGCGTGGAATCAAAAAACGAAATGGGGGCGCGGAAAATCGATGTGATCATTCCATGGAACAGACGCTGAGCCGTCTCGATTGCTATGGTTGCTAGCAAAACTGCTCTACCCAATATGAAAATTGAGCTCCCACCTGATAATAATATAAAAATCCCTATCAACTGCCGGTTTGTGACTCTGCCTTCCTTTTCTGTAGCCCAAGCAATCCAGTAATTGCTGCCCATTTGTAGTCCCTGAAAGAGGACTTGACAAAGAAGGATAACAGGAACAAGAGCTCCTCCATAAGCAGAAGTGACAAAGGTTGAGTAAACACTCCATTTCACTCGACCGGTTTCTGCTTCTTCTTCTTGGGATTTCTCCATAAGCTTGCTATTTGCTAAGGGCTCTATAAAACAGTCATCCACTTCTTCTATTTGGTTCTTTCTACATGGAACACTGGCGAAGGAATCGTCTTCTTGGCTTGTGTTGCAATGGGTTAGTGACTTTCTGTGGGCGGCCATTTGACTGATAAGTTCACCACTAAGGTCTGCCGTAAGATCTTGGTATCTTCCTGACTGAGCAATCCGACCATCTTTCATTACCTTATAAAAAAACACATTTATTTCGAGTCAGAAGAAAATTCCTTGTATCTTAGGAAAACATGGACAAGAATTTCAATAACTTACCAAGACAAGATCTGCTGCTTCTAAAAATTCCAACTGATGGGTAGCATAAACTACAGTCTTCTGTGACAACAGTTGCAAGAGACATTTCTGCAGAAAAGTACAAATGTTTTTTTTTTTAAATAAATCCATCAAGTAGTTATCAAAAACACAGTAAGTTATAAAATAAAAATAAATAATAAATAAAGAACTGTTTCTTGCCTTGAACAAGTGGCTTCCAGTATGTGCATCAACCGCACTGAAAGGATCATCCAAGAAGTAAACATCAGAATCACTATAGGCAGCTCTTGCTAATTGAATTCTCTGCTTTTGTCCTCCACTCAAGTTCATCCCTCTCTCTCCCACCACAGTCAGATCTCCTCCTCCCCACATTTTGATGTCCTTGTCAAGAGCACAAGCTTCCAAAACCCGCTCATAATAGTCCTTATCCATCTTCTTGCCAAACAACACATTCTCCCTTATGGTGCCAGTTTGAATCCAAGCACTCTGTGGAACATAAGCTTTTGAGCCATCAATTTTCATTTCCATCCCAGAAATCCTAGGAATCTCATCAATCATGCCACACAGCAGGCTCGACTTCCCCGACCCAACGGAGCCGCAAACTGCAACCTTGAACCCTTTCATTATCTTCAACTTCTCTGTGATTTTAATGGTTGGTCTCTTCAAATTCTCGTCACTTGTCTCCCAAGTATGTTCAGCTTTCTCAACTTCTATTGCAACATCTGATGCCTTTGAAACATGATCAGGCACAAGTTTCTTCCTCTCTTCTTTGATAAACTCATGGACTCGGTGCAACGAAACCTTGGTTTGAGCAATCATGGAAATGAGCTCAGGAAGATTATAAATGGGCTCTTGCAGAATTCTAAACGTGGCCAAAGCTGAGAGGACTGTGCCAGTCGTTAATGGAGTGTTCAACACAATACAAACACCAAAAGTAACAACTGAAACAAGAGTTGGTGAAGCCCAAAATAGAAAAGCCACAGCTGAGCAAGTGTAGAGGTACCTCTTAAGCCAACTCCTCTCGGTCTCCCTAAGCTCGAAGATTCGCTTCAAGAAAGTCGGTTCCCATGAGTGGAGCTTCAAGACCCTCATGCTCTTTAGAGTCTCTGAAGTCACCTTGATTCTCGAGTCCTTCGCCTCCATTATCTTTGAGTGAAGACTCTCTTGCATATTGGCCAAAGGGGTGTTGCAAATCATGACCATGACCGTGGCTAAAAGCGCGGCTGCAGAAGGCGCGGCGCCTAAGTTCCTGTAAAGGATTATTAGAGCTAAAAACACTTGGAACGGGAGCAACCAAACTCCATGGATGTACCAGCAGCAATCTCCAATTCTCTCCACATCAACATTGATTAAGTTTATGATTTTGCCATTGCTTGGGCCAGAGTACTTAAGTGATATGGACTTGTTATAAATATGTACAGTAAGAGCAGCTCTTACTCTAACACCGATACGATGAGCACCAAAATACCAGAGTCTTTGAGTCAATGACTCGCATGTCTTTGCAAAGAAGAAGATAAAAGCCAGAACTAGTCCATCCCGAATGCTCGAATTATCGCGCTTTTCCAACAAGTAGTTCACAAAGTTTGTGATTAGTAAAGGACCCGTGTAAGATGCAGCAGTGTTTAGTCCTACAAGATTAAACAAAAACCAAGTAAACCAAACCTAATCTTCATTTCAACAGAAACCAGACACAAATGACAGAGTTAAAATTATGAAAAAAATAATTGTACCTGCAAAAACAGCATTTATAGCCAGGGACTTCCATACAGCACGCAGAATGGCTTTGGCTAAAGAACGCTCTTCAAATTTCTGCTTCCGAAGAGAATCTTCCAACAACGTGGAAGCATTTTTTGATCTTTCTGAGGGAGGAACACAAGGAATATGAGGCAACTCGAGCTTTTGGGATCTACCTATTTTGAAAAGCGGATTCAGCCATTGGAATGTTGCTTGACTCCAAATTCCAGCTTTACTGAAATCTCCATTTCCATCATTTTCTTCTTCTTCTTCTTCTTTCTCAAGCAATGGGTCATTAAAATCACTAATATTGTTATGATCATCATTATGGTTCTTGACATGGCTAAGAGCGTTGAGACAGAGAAGTAGAGACAAAGGAAACGACGCCAAATCAATGACGTTTGCACGTGGGAGAATGTCCGGTATAACATGGCTGGGTTTGAAGTGTGCAATGATGAAAATAGAGAGAGAAAACAAGCCGAGAATCGTTGAGAAAACCCACCAAAGGATTAAAACAAGAGGAGAGCAACAAGTTTTGTTCTTTGTGTGAAAAGAAACAAGTGTGGCTAAAACCCATGTTGTGGACGAAAACAAGGCTCTCCAAATGAGAACCCCTCGATTCCAATACTCGATAAAAGCAAAACCCAGATATGAAACTGAGATTACCGCATTGGAAATGACCGTGAAGAGAGAGAAACATCTGTGATTTCTAACGTTATAATAAGTTTGTGATCTGATATTGTTGTTTCTCTTGTCTCTCGCAATGTCGACCAAAACCCACGTTAGCAGAGCCATGAAGAAAACCACGTCGAGAATCTCGACAGAGATGTCCATTTCTGAAGGCGTGAAATGTGAAGAAATTTCTGGAAAGTTGGATTAGTTCAAGTATGAAGAAAACGCCATGACTAGCTACGAACAAGAATAGAAAAGAAAATGCTATTTTTACTCTCTTTCTATACAGTACGTTGACGATAAGATCGTATTGGAGATGAATACAAATCGGAAAGGAACAAAGCTGTATATGGTGCAAACGAATTGGAATGTGTGTGTGTGTGTGTGTGTGTGTGTGTGTATATATATATATATATATATATAAACTGTAAAGAGAAAAAACTGGAGGAGGTAGAGAAGGGAGAGAAGCCGTTCGAAGAAAGACGTACGTGGCTCTTTTAAGGGTGGTGACGAGGAAGGTCGAGTGCTTTACACATATTTATGCATTTTTTATGTATACATAGAAATTTTTTATTAAAAGAGTCCTAAGATTGATGATAAAAATGTTTGTTAAAAGCTCTGTAAACTGATTTTACTTGTTGAAAGAGACATATATAACACTTTAATTTCATGAAAAATATTAAAGATATTATCGTTGTTATTAAGAACCATCATTAATAAAAGATGAACTCTATCCATAAATTTTACTAGGACTCAATTTTTGTTAATGGATGATGCTCTGTAGCAACGCTCGAATTCCATTATGTGTGCTAACATGAAGGGCCTTGCATATATTATTGCTTTGATTTGATTTTACACGAATATATAATTTTCCTTTTATGAAAATATGGTATATTTAATCAGATGAAAAAACCGTCCCCGTCATGATATTCACAAACTTTATCGCTAGTTAGTCTCCCTTTCCCTTTCACTTTCCCTCATTCATTCCTCATAATATTTTTATTGTTATTTTTTTTTCAGCAGATTCTGTGATAGAATATAAGAACAGTGAATTTTTTTAATTCTCGGATTAAATAAATATGAGAACTTAATATGAAAATCTTACATTTGAAGACCGTATTTTAATGATAAGTTATCAAAGAATTTTTTTACTAAATAAAATTTAGGGAGAATTTTGTGATTTATTAAGGAAAAAAATTTATCTCAACTGCTCCAACGGCTAAACGTAAAATAATTCAAACGGCTACATCAGTACTTAATCATAGTGGAACAACTCCTTACTGTGAAAATTTTGTACTCTCTGATCTCTGTACATAAATTCAATAATAGATATTAAAAGATTTATTCATGTCCATGGAATATGAAATGGGGACCAGAATCTTAACAGACTACGCAGCTGTTAATTTTACTTTTATTATCAGTAAAGGGGACCAGAATCTAAACTCTCTATCTCTCTTTTTCTTTGTCGCGTTAATTTCAACCTGTCAATTTTTACAGGCTAATTATGTCAGCTAATTATGTCTTCATGTATGTCATCATTTTAAGGACACTGATTCTTTCTTAGCCCAAAAAATAAATTAAAAAAGGAGAATAATTGTAAACGATAAAACACTCGCGATCCCGTTTAGTTTGGTAATTCGAGTTTTTAATTTAAATTATTATGTAATTTTATGTGAAATTTTTTTATTATAATAAAAAAATTAGACGTTACTATTTCTGATAATTTTTTACTATAATAATATTTGAATCGGTGAAATAAATAAGACCTCAAATTCTCTTATGCAATGTAATTCTCAGTACATTCACATTAATTAGATGTCTCCATTATGTCAATAAATGTAGGAAATTTGAGCACCATGAAGTTTATTATTTGAGATGGTTGAAAATAATTTTTGGTCCTTTTTTGTTATTTTGGGTGGAAGTTTGAGATGGTTGAAACTTGAACGTACGTTAGGAGGTTCCGAATTTCATCTCCCTAATTCCACAAAACCCATCTAGAAAAAATTTGATTAAAATTACAACAGCATAAAATCCCGTCCAATTTTTTTTTTTTAATTTTTAATTTTTTTTTTTGAGAAGGCATCCAATTTCATTTTTGCCTTGTTAATTTTGGGAAAGAATTATCACGTTTATCTTCTTATAAAAAAGATTTATGTTTTTTCCTTTTATTTATGGGAGCTCTTGGGGTAGAAATTAATATTCATTTTTAACTGTTTAATTAATTTTTTAACGATTAAATTTATGAGTGTTCATATTAAAAATTTACACAAGGCGACGTAAAACTACTCTTACTCACTCGCATGTCAAACCTTAGAAAAGCTAATTTAACAGTTTCTACCCATAAAGTAAATAACAATTTCTATTATAAAAGTTTTATTTATTTATTTTGGATGGTTGAAACTTGAAATTAGCCACGGAGTTTATTAAACAAAATTTCAATGAAAAAAAAAATCCAATGATAATCATTTTGCCTTTTCTTCTTGGGAAACAAATCCCAATTATTTTCCAACTACATTCATTTGGCCTTTTCTTTTTTTGGGAAACAATCCCAATTTATTTTGTAGGCTATATAAGGTAAAACTAGATACATTCTCATGTAAGAAATTAAAAAGAATATTCTCTAATGGAGTACAAAAGATACTCTATCAATAGTATAGAATGGTATGTCACACATTTGCACGATTTTTTCCCTTAATTTTGCTATAATTTTGAACTATTATACCTTTATAAAATTCTACTAAATTTACATACTTTTTTAGTCATAAATAATTACGATAGAGTCCAAACAGTAATTTTTATGAGTATTTTCTTTTAAACCGTCAATGTCCACAAATAAATATACTGTAGGCTGAGCTTTGACGTCTTACAAAATAAATGAGTTAGATTCAACACATAAATAGTCCGACTTAGACACAACACGAGACATATTTAATATTAATTTAAATATACCGATTCATTAGGAGACGTTTAGTTCATGAATTAGAATTATTTTTGATTTACGTGTATTTTTTATGAGAAAAAATACTATAGCTAACCACGAATCATAATTCAAATCAGAGAACGAATCTAAGTACTAAACATCTTCTAATATTTCTATCTTATTATCCGCTCTGAACATATAATTATACCTCTTATTAGTCTGTTAAATATGACTTGAACTTACGTGAATTTTGATTCTCTCATTAACGAAAGCACGAATAGAATATAAAACTATTATTGGTCCACATTCTAAAAACTTAAGTTTTTGGGATGAATTGGTAAATTAACATGGTATCAGAGCAGGACGTTCTGAGTTAAAACTCCCGTAATTACACTCTCTATCTTCATTTAAAATTATCATTATGTGTTGGGTCTTTAATATATCTCAGGCTTAAATATTCACGTGTTGAGCTTTCTAATTAATTTACCTACATAATTATCCATTATTCAGCCCACATGTGAAGAGAAGTGTTAAAATATAAAATTATTATTGACCTACCTCCTAAAAACTTAAACTTCTGAAATGAATCGGTAAACTAACCTAGAATACTAACGTTCTCCTTTTTTCTCCGAGCAAAGAAAAAAAAAACTACTTTTTCTGAGTATTGCGTCCAAAAAAAAAAGTACGAGTGCGTGTAGAACCATGATTTGTCATGGTTTGGGGAGTGTGGACACAGCGTGGGTCCGGACCACCTAGCTCTCCATATTCTGCGTGACACGTGGTAGGTGGGCCAGGGGAGTGTGCTGCGTAAGTGCTAACCCACAGTAAAAGCGTGTTCGTCATGTGGCAAAAGTCAAAACCACCATGCCATTCTACAACTCCGGCTGCCTTTTTGAAGAGCTACACTAATCAGCAATCACGTTAATCTCGACCCATAATCCACTTTCCAATGGTCTTGGCTAATTTAATCCAATCTGCTCAGCTTTTTAACCGTTTTGACAATATATATATGAATCAGTGCTTTTAATTTCAAACATACACTACACGAGGTTTGAATGTTTTTTAGCAAATTAAAAAAAAAAAAGTGACCTTTTTGTATTCGAAGGTTTCCGAGTAAATCACCAATGTGTCAAAATCAATTGAATGTGGACAAGTTAGTGTTTTTTGAAAATTCAAAAGGCTTATCACTAAATGGGCGTGGAAAAATTGGATAAGCATATCTTGTTTGGCGGCCATGAGTCCGAAAATTACAGCCCGCCGGCCGCCGTCACACTAATCTACTAACATTGACCATATGATTTGTCTCATTCTTTTTCTGTTTTTTTTTTTTTTTTTTTTTTTTTTTGGGTTTTTTAAGGGGAAAAAGGGCCCCCTTGC
>NW_010362482.1:18993-89180 GCF_000414095.1 Morus notabilis
TTTTATATAATGGCCCAAAATTTTTTCCTTTTTTTTTTTTTTTTTTTTTTTTTTTTTTTTTTTTTTTTTTTGGGGAGCTTTTTACAGTGCAATAGTGGCCCTCTTGCTCCCGTTGCTTTAATATGGTACTTTGTTTTTATGGGCAACCTCCTTTTTCTCTTCTTAAAATAGACCAAAGGATTCCTGCACATGAATAATAAAATGGGCACTTTTTCAAGCCATTGAATTTGGCTTTTTTTTGTGTTATAAGATGCCTTTTAGCAAACATTATCCTCTTGTGCAGTGTCCATTCCATATGATTGATTCCCTGTCGCACTGCAGCATTATCTTTATAAGTGCCGTTTCATTTATCAGACTTATGTCTTGCTTAATTTTGTCGTTGGTTAATTAATTGGCTAATTAATAATATAAATTTAATAGTTGCAGTCTCATGGCTCAAATTAAAATTTTCTTCTCATAGAGTGGAGCACTTGGCACATTCAGCCAAAATAACTTTTTAGTTTCCTACTACCTTTCAACTTTCAAGTTGCTTTTAACAATTAAGAACAAGCTCTATATATATATATATATATATATATATATACACACATATGTGTGTTTGGTAGTATAGTGGGGTGCAGGTTGATTTATTGGACCACAAAAGGTGGGAATTTATATTAGCCAATAATCCACTAATAGGTGGAAGGAATAGCATTTAAATTATCAAATCCAATAATTCAGCAAAAAAAAAAAAAAAAAGAATGATCAGATCCAATAGTTGCCAATCAGCAGCTATATCCTCTCCTCAAAAATAGGGTGCGACAAAGATTCAAACTTGATCAGTTCCAACCAAAATTCTCTTTCGCTTTTCACATGACATACACTTGTATTGTACAGTTTGAAAACACTACAGATGATATTGGTGAACTTGAAAGTTGAAAAGTACTCCAACCAAGCATATGTAATAAGGGGTTTTACATCACATGTTACAAGACGAACAAAAATAGGTTCACCAATATAGAGAAAATTAAAAAGACTAGACCAAGGATATTAATGGGGTTTATATCACAAGAAGAAGACAAATTATGAGTCAATTTCTTTTTTTTTTTTTTTTTGAAGTTAATGAAAACAAGGAAGTCTATGAAGTATATCATATGAAGCCATGGTGTCGACACTTTGATGAAAGAAGAAATTAGATTTCCTGGACAGTTCCAGAACCAAGTCTAAGTCTTTTTCTTTTTCTTTTTTTTTTTTTTTTTTCCACAATGACATTTTGACAATTTCAATCTTTATTTTGTAACCAGACTGTAACAATTCCATGACCCCATGAGTCACGAACACTAGACGAGAGGAAATTCTTATCTACATTCCTAACTTAAACATGTGCAAATAAGAAGGGAATTTCCTCCTTATTTCTTTAAGAGCCGCCAAGCAAGCAAGCAAAAATCCTTCACAACATTATTGACTTGACTTGTCATGTGTCCTTTTTATGACATAGTGATCAAATATTTGGTTGACAATCCAATTTACGTTTATTTTACCGATTTGAATTTAAAATTTGAATTTTACTACAGTAAAAACCTCTCAGAAATAGTCACATCTATTTTTTTTTTTTTTTACTATAGTAAAAAGCTCTCACATAAAGTCACATCTCAACTCGAATTAAAAACTCAAATCAGCGAACTAAACGAGCCCTTAGTGACTCAATCTGAGTTTTTCTACTTCATCAAGTACTCAAGGCTTTTTTATCTATAGTAGTACTTTGGTTTGAGCAATTTGTGTAGCATCGGGTATGTGGTGACATGGGTAAAATTGGGCTATCTTTTAAGTAGAATTGAGTTAAGTCTATTCCATTCTATTGATAGTCTTAAAGATCTTTTAAATAACAAAGGATAAGATAACACTAATAATTTCTTTTTTTTTATTAAAAAAAAAAGAGCATCGGCCCATTGGCAAAATGTACATGTATAACTGGGGCTCACAAAAGAATTTAGTCTTAAATGGTGGGATATGGATCATACATGGCTACACAACTGTCCATAATTTGCCCAAAGTTCCCAATTCGTTGGAGTACTCGAGTACCCTTCACAAGGCCTACAAAAATTCACTTGTCTATTTCAATATGCCTTTAATTAATTGTGAAATCCTTTTCATTTCTTCTCCTCAGTAAGAAGCGCCACCTCTTTTTTGTTTCCTTTTTCTTTTTTATTGCATTCAAGGGACAACGTTTCCGTTCCGTCCAAATATGATTTAGCTTTTTTGAGATAGAAGAAAAAGGGAATAGATTCCTTAATTTCCTCATAAATATTAGGACGCAAGAAACAACCGACGAAACATCAACACGTGAAATTATACAACGATGAAGACAAGTGCTATATGATCACATATGTGATGTTGTGGTTTACAATGAGTTTTACTTTTTATCTACTGGTTTCAGGAAAAAAAAAAAAAAAAAAAAAAAAGAATCATTATATGATCTAAGTTGTTTTAAGTTAAGCACACAAAACAACTTTGTTCAAAAGTACTTGTAATAGTGGCGAACATTGATCATGATATACCTACAACTTCATGTTCGAATGGTGAAACGTTTCATTCATGGCACGACTTATTCGTTTCCTTATCAAAAAAAGGTAGAATAACACTGTCAAAGGAAAAACCAAAACAAAATTAACACGTTACAAAGTTGATGAATAAGTTTCTAGTGCTCGTGTCATTATTATGCGCAAATAAATTGTAATTTGGCATAATTCTACAAGAACAATTCGTAGAGTTAAAATCAGCACCACGATCATCATGAATAAGTTACTAGTGCTCGTGTCATTATTATGCACAAATAAATTGTAATTTGGCATAATTCTACAAGGACAATTCGTAGAGTTAAAATCAGCATCACGATCATCACCGTACACGTGGCTAACATTTAAAGAAATAGGTCAACTCTAATTGACTGAAATTAATTGAAGACTAGATCGACTCGAGACTACTAGAGGCCGACTGACAACAGGCGTATGGGAACCACATCGAATATTTCAAGAAACGAGATTCCTTAGAGGCCACGAAGATTATCTCAGCCAAATTCTACATTAAAAGCACGTATCTGATCAATATAGAAGAGCAAAGATATTAGAAAGTAAATATGGAAAATCAACTCAAGAAAAGGAAAACTATCCAATCTAAGAGAAAAGGAGAGTAGATGACCTTATTCAATAATAGCCCATGTAGATCACGAATTAGACATCTTGAAACCTTCATAATACGCATAAACTCTCTCTCTCTCTCTCTAAATCCCCTCTTCATTCTTCTCCAATTCTCATTCTCCGTTGTAATTGCACTTTTTACAAGAGATAGTGAAACCCTCGGAGCTCTATAATAGACGTACCCTGCATTATCAGGAGAACCACTATAAATTTGTGTGTTCGTTTATTTTTTTCGCATTTTACGTTCTCATTCTAACGCTCTATTGACTCAAATCAACCCGAATCGACTTACCAAAACGATCGATTCTCAAAAGCGCCAATAACCCTCTAAACAAATTTAATTATAGAATCCTACTTCTATAAACATCTTTTGCGATAAACAGGAATTTTATCGAAACAAAGCAGCTAAAAGTAATGCTTGACGTTATGTTTTATGCTTGATGCCGTATATTTACACGAGGCTGGTTTAAAACCAAGCAGTTGCATAACTGCCACGTACGTCATATCTCCTTTATGTTGTTCATTCATGGCGGGTGACCAGGACCGTTTCAAACCAGTGCGTGTACACTAGTTGTTTACTTGTTTTTTTTCATTTTGGGTTGGCGTTGGAGATAACGTTTACAAGGAATTTTTCTAGCTCATAAAAAATATCTCACTGATTATTACTTTTGCCCAAGTCATTATCAAGCCAAGTTTGTAGTTTCAATATCAATGCAGCAGAATGGATACGTTAGAATTTTATCAGCTTAATCTGAACGGAAGATATGACTTTTAAAACGAAATCTCAATTATAATAGCTAACGTGGCTATTTATAGTTCACTTATAAAATGATAACAAAATAACCACCAAGAAAAATGAGAAACTAATGACAAAATAAAACTAATTCAATACACGACAACTATAATTAAAACCTCCTACATCAAACATAATTATAGAAATTGTCTCAGTCTGGCATTCGAATCAGTCACGTATGTATAATTTTTTTGATATACTCGTGTAACAATACTTGTACGTGTATAAAACAATTAGTTTACTTTAATATAATATCTAAAAAGCGTAGTTCAACACATATAATATGTACGGTTTGTTTGGTAGAATAGAAAGGTGAGGGAAAGAAATTAAAAGAAGGATTTTAGAGAGAAAAATAGAATTTTTGGTTGTTTGGTAGAGAAGAAATGAGGAAGAAAGGAAAATAAGAATCCATGGGGCCCACCAATTTTTAACCTTCCAACTTTAGGAAAAAAAGATGAGAAAAAATTTTTGACAAAACAAATGAGGTATAAAATAGCTATTTTAACCTTAATCGTTCATCATATTTTTATTTGTAAAGGGGAATTATTATAAAATGAATTAGATTTAACATTTTCTTTTCACTTTTACTTTTTTTCTACCAAACAACATGAGGGAAAATCTCTCTTCTACGATTTTACTTCCTTCACCTAGGTATTTTACTTCTCATTCCTTCTTCTTTTCTATCCATCCTACCAAACATAACATTAGTGTTACACTTAAACAAATTAAGTGCTACACAATTATGACGTAAGCTAATACTTTATAATTTAGAGTTGTCACAAAGTTGATTTGTCATGAGTGTATCATCAAAATTTTCCTTACTTTGTTTTTGAAATAAAATAAAGTGCACCAGTTTTTGGGCTTATACTCGACTATAGTATAAAAGTGCCATCCTAAAAGCAAAGTATATTAGCGTGTATCATCAAAATTTTCATTCTCTTTCTCTTCCTTCGTCTCAAATTCATTCAATTTGTTTCACAGGAGGAGACTTCTCTAGAGGATTTCTGTTAGGAATTTTCTTTTTTCTTATATCTACTTTGTTTTCGTGTTGAAGAGACATATATCCATTTAAATCTCATATAATTATAATGGTGGTGCGTTTGATTTGCATAGCTCTTTATCTAGTTGTGCTTTTCTATTTAAGTTTCTCGTTTTTTTTCTATATTTTTCGCGTGTCATCTTATTAGCTGTATAATTTCTAAATGTGCCATCTCTAAGAGTGTGCGAAAATCATCATCGTCTATAAATCCGTTATTATATCAATAAGACTAACCTTTTTTTAAGATAAGAATAAGAATAAGTTTCTTTTGAGGGTATTAACTTCATTTTTTTTCTATATTTTTCGCGTGTCATCTTATTAGCTGTATAATTTCTAAATGTGCCATCTCTAAGATTTTAAGTGTGCGAAAATCATCGTCGTCTATAAATCCGTTATTATATCAATAAGACTAACCTTTTTTTTAAGATAAGAATAAGAATAAGTTTCTTTTGAGGGTATTAACTTCATTTATTTTAAATCAAAACGTCTTCACGCCTGGTAATTTCTTGTTTTCTTTAAAATAGATTCATAGCAAGATTTCGTTATCATAATAAACATTGCATTAACATAAAAAGTAAAACGAAAAATCTCGTAATTATAGAATACTAAAATAGTGATGATTGCACTATCAATGTTCAGAATGATGAGCATAGAATTACGATAATGATCTTCTATATAACGATTAATTATCATATGCATTGTCATAAAATCTCGTAATTATAGAATACTAAAATAGTGATAATGATCTTCTATGATACTGATGATTTTCAATACAATTTGTCATATGTTTTAACATAATGCTCGTAAATAACATCATAAAATGCAGCATCAAATATTAACATTCTCAAAATCGTATAAATGTTTGATATTCATTAACTTACCAAATAAATAAATAAATAATCTGAATACAAATATAATGGAGGAAAAAAGGGACGGTAGTTAATATAATCAGGAGAAAATACTACCAACAAAAAGTTAACTTAAAAGCACAATTGACCACTCTTTTGAAGAAAATTGAGAACTACCATTCATAAAATTGACCACTTTTATAATGATGTCACGTTACTAATTGTTTGGTATGAAATTTGGTGTTAATTAATGTTGCATTTGGTTCGCAATCAGAACTGCAACAATGTTCTTTTATAAAAATTTAATATTATGTTCAAACTCATTAACCAAACAATCTGTAAGCTGGGCATACCACTTTTTAAGACAAGCTATTCATTTGTGAATTGTAGCACATTTATGTATAAATTTGATATGTCAATTAAGTTGGTGTGCTTCTAATTCACCCGAAATTGAATTATTTATTATTTTATGGGAAAAAATTAAAAATACCACACAATGTGGTAAAAAATATTATTTATGCCACGATATTTAAAAATAAATAATTGTTATTTAATTAATGAAGAAAAATAAAGGGAGAAAGAGGAAAATAGGCTAAGACTTGAGATGAATTAAAATTGATAGGCCAATAGTTTACATAAGTTAATAAATATGCCAAATTACTGTTTTCGTCCATAATTTGTCTGGTTATGAACAATAACTTAACAAGTTATTGTCCATAATTCACGGTTTTTGTCCATAACTTATCTGGCTATGAACTATAACTTGACAAGTTATGGCCTATTAATTTCTATAACTAAAAATTAGCCTATATACTTCCTTAAACTTTTCATATTGGTCTATTTTCTACTATTTTTTTAAAATAAAAGGCTATAATTAATACTAAATTAGTTAGAATGGTGTAAATGACATGCTTGTACAAAACTATAGCAAATTATGTATTTTTTATTTTTTAAAAAGAACACCCGAAATTGGGGAAAAAGCAGGACAGACTTTTCCTCAGCCCAAAAGGCCTAATTTTAAAATGTTACCGTTGGCTAGGCCTCGAGAAACAAGACAGCGAACCAATCCGAAAGAACTAGCCGTTGCGCTTTATCAAACTTTCCACTTTCTTTTTTCCCCCAAACCCCGATCTATATTTCCTCGGCGTCCCCATCATAATCCGCTCACCTTCTGCTTCTTTCATTTCGTTTCCTCCATCAAAATCCCGTATTTTCTCTTCCCCTGCTTCGAGAAACATCATTTGTTTTTCTTTCGCACCAAACAGAAACTGGAAAAATTTTCTCTCGCGTGAAAATGGCTTCGAAAACCGCATCTAGAGACATAATTACTCTCCGCGGCTCTGCAGCGATCGTCAGCGAGTTCTTTGGTATGTTTTCGTCTCCCTCGAGATTTCCGTTTCAATTAGCAAACAATACTTTTTTTGAAAAAAAAAAATTAAATCGACTTTATTTGCTGCGATTTGTTTGGTTTTTGAGGATTAAAAGACTGATTCTTCTACTTTTTTTAATTAATTTTCAGGATATGCTGCGAACAGGTAAAATAAATGCGATCTTGTTCAATTTTCTATTTTTTTTCTCTTTATTTTATTTGTTCGTTTGAAACAAGGAAAACCCTAATTTTGAATGAATGAATATATAGCATTCTGTATAATCGCGGAGTTTATCCCGAAGAGAGTTTCGTGAAAGTGAAGAAATATGGGCTCCCGATGTTGCTTACTCAAGATGAGGGCGTCAAATCCTTCATTGCCAACCTAACTGCACAGCTTTCAGGTTGGTTTCCATCTTCTTCCCGGCTTGGATACCCAGAAACTGTAGGAAAATGAAAGAAAACAAGTTAATTGCACTTTGTTTACTCAAAATTGCAAGTACTCAACAATAATTTTCCCTTTCCCATCGAGTATAATGTGGCGTGATTGTTAGGATAATGTTTGAAGCAAGCATTATCTTGATCTTTGTGACTCAAATTTCATTTTTCCATTTTTTTAAAAAATGGTATTATTGTTGTTGTTTAGAATGGCTTGAATCTGGAAAGTTACAGAGAATTGTTCTAGTAATAATGAGCAAGTCTACAAATGAAGTCCTTGAGAGGTGGAATTTCAGCATCGAGACGAACAGTGAGGTCGTTGAGACGGGGTAATTTTAGATAGACAAACCCTTAATTTGTTTCTTGTTTTTTTTTTTTATAACCTTAGTTTTATGTTTGAAATGTGAGTTTAGGGTGTCAAAGGAAAAGAGCGACAAAGAAATTATGAGGGAGATTCAAGCAATCATGCGCCAGATTGCTTCAAGCATTACTTACTTGCCGTGCCTTGATGAAACTTGTAAGAACAAGAACCATTTCACTCACCAGTGGTACTACTTATTTACGAATTTCTCTTTTTTTTTTTTAAATTATTCTGATTTTTTCTGTTTTGTTTTAGGTGTGTTTGATGTGCTGGCATATACTGATAAAGATGTTGCAGTGCCATTCACTTGGATTGAGAGTGATCCCAAATTGATTGCTAATCCACAAATGGTGAAACTGCATTCTTTTGATACCAAGGCAAGTTTTAGTATCAAATATGAATCGATTCAAACAACAAAAAATGTTATTTTTGTGGCTGGTTTTGATTGAATAGTTTTGTTTGTGCTTTGGCAGATTCACAAGGTGAACACTTTGGTATCGTATAAGAATGATGAATGGGATGAGCAGTAGAAGGAAAGGTTTACACCCCTTTTTATCATGTTGATTGGGGGTTTGGTGGATTGTGAATCTTTTATTCACATTTTTAGAAAACAATATGTTGATGATGTCTCAAAGTCTTGAAATGTATTCATTTTTGTGACTTTTCCGCACGGAAATGAAGAGAAACATCAATCTACATTCTTCTTCTAAAGGTTGGGAAAAAAATAACTCTGGGATCTCAAACATTCTTCTGATCTCAAATCTTCTACCAATTTTTATTCTTTTTAGTACCAAATGATAGTAATATGATCGAAGCAAAGTTAAGAATTATCTTGAAAGAAACATCGACTACTTTATACCTTTATCGACTATCTTCAAAGGAGAATAGGCTAATTTATATACCTTTATTTTAAGTTTATCAAAAACATTCTCTGTATTTTTCTATGTGTTTCCTTTATAAATTAATAAATTTAGCCTTTATAACTTGTGAATAAAACATTAATCACACACCAATCTACCCTTTGGTTGGTTGCTGCTGTAATTTAGTCAAAAATCAAAATAATGTTAATGTCAATTGTTACCAAGGGAAAAAAAAATAAAAATTTCACTAAATTGCGATTTGCTGGAAATGTGCGCACATAAACTTTCTCAAGTTAGTTGCTTGGACTGTTTCAAAGTTTCAACACTGTAATCTGATTCTAATTTCTATCTACTAAAAAGTAAAGTATGAACGGCAAAGAAACAAGATTTATAACTTAACAAAAAAACTCAGAGGTGTTTGAATTTGGAAATCCTCTGATACTACTGAGACGGTACACATATTTACAAACTTGATCCAGATATTCGTGTTGAAACATCATTTATATACGAGTGATAAAAATGATTCCAAATCAGCATGAGGGATCTCTTTTATCTTTTTCTGTGGAGTTGAGAAACATATTAAACAACGCATTTTCCTGGGCAATACAAATGAGATCGTGCTGGCCTCAACTCACACCACGATAAATACCACCAGGTCTAAGATCATCCATGTTATCAATGTTTCTGTAGTTATCAAATTCCCTCAGACATGTCCAGCCCCGGCGAGTCAAAAAATCACGGTAATCATCTTCGGTATAAAAGATCTTCTCCTCAGTATGCACCGGCATATGATCTGATTCATCGTACAAGCACACTTTGATTACCAACCCTGCAAGTTAAGGAGTTTTAGCCTAGCTTGCGTCCCATAAACTGTTGTTTCACAAAAAGTTTGCTAGAGACACAGACATACATGATTCAAAGAGAATACGATCCACTAAACTATAAGCAGATTAACATACCTTCATCGACATGAAGCAAGTAATTTCCTAAAGGCATGTCCCTATCGAGACTTCGAATGATCTGGTCTTCATCCTCCAACCAAAACGCACGTTTTGTTCTCAACCTAAACGCCGACTTGATAGCTTCTTTGATGGCCTCTGCAGTGCCATCAATTCCTATCCTCCTTGTATAATCCCCCCACTTGACTGATATAACCCTTCCACCGAATGACTGACCATCCCCACCTATCAAAAAGGGGGAATGGAAATGAAAAGCCAATGAAATTATCAAGACAAGAGCTTTGCTTTCATGATCTTGAGTTGGGAAGCTTGCAATCGTGCAGTATGTATATGTATAAAAAAATCAAAAGCAAGCCTTTGAAAAATGCAAGTTTACGTCGTGTGAGCAGAGAAAACACATGAAGTGCAAGTTTCATACTTTCTGACTTACCATTTCCAGGGGTCTCTCGCCAATTCCAAGGCGGAACTCCACTTGCTGCGACTGCTTCAGCTGCCGTGATGGCAAGAGGGTGTCCATCGTGGTCCAGGCGTCTTTCAAGATTGAGAGTTTGCCTGCCACACGCTGCACAAAATGGAACTTAAATGACAGATACCAGAAAGAAAATGAAATACAGAATGTAAAAGAAGAAACAAGATCTTTGAATGAAAGAACTATTTAGTGCAACAATAGTAACCAGGAAATACACAGACCTAAGATTCAGTTTAAATCGGGTTTAAACCAAAGAGGCAACAATTAAAGGCAGTCCATATTTCTTACATCTTTCTTTCTGGTACATTAAAAACTAAGCAGTCACAATTACAACAACAACAAAAAAAAAAAAAAAAGAGGCACAATTTTAAGTTCCGGTTCTCTTTCTTTTTTTTTTTTTTTTTTTTTTGGACAGAGCCGTAGTCCCATCTTGTATGTATGCCATCAATAGATATCATCACGAATCAGCTACAGAATCTCATTATGCTTTATTTGCGGATACATTGATGCTTGTCCTAAGATAAAACCTAAATGAAACAACATTCTTCTTCTGTTGGGGAAAAAAAAGAAAAAAGAAAAGAAAACCTCCTAAATGAACACCCTTTTTTCAACTAGCACTAGATAGGATTTAGGAAGGAATCTAGGCGAGAGAACTAAAAAGCCGATGAATGGGTAAGATAAGAGAAAGAAAAACGTTACTTTGACTAAAGACAGTATAAAAAAGAATTCCAAACATCAAATCGTACCTTCAACCGGACCGAAAGAGATGTTTGCATCCTCAATACCTGCTTATATAAATGTAAAACACAAAGTCAAAATAGTGTCAAAACCATGAAAATTAACAAAGCTGAAATCTTTAAAAGAAACTAAAAATGCAAGAAAAAATGGTTTTTTTTTCACCTTTATCGGAGAATTGTATAAAGGAATCGACCTTAGGAGGAGGAGTGGGACTCTTGTAATGCGCGTTAATCTTGTTCCTCTCTCGCAAAATCTCGTCAATCTCCTTGTAATAAGACATCTTGGCAGACCCACTGGTGGACCCGCCTCCGCCGCCTCTGTCGTGGTGCTTGGCCTTCTTGAACTCCTTGAGCAAGTTCCTCCACTTGTCTGTGCACATGGTGGGCAAGCGATCGAACCCTCGCTCGCGCATCTTGACGGAAATCTGCTCCCACAGGTGCTTGTTCGACTTGGAGGTGTTGAAAAGGCCGTCCATTTCGCGGCGGAGAGCGATCAGGCTCCGAGTCTCGTCCTGGACCCACGTCTCGGCGCGCTTCTTCGGGGCCTTGATTTCGTGGTCCTCCCCGCCGCTGCTGTCGCCGACCACCATCTGCGACGGCGGCGGTTGTTGGTGGGTGGAGATGTCGCCGCCATTGGAGACGACCTCGATCATCATTTCGCGGCTTTCTTCCTCCTTGTAGAAATTGATTGGCCGTGGCTTCTCCGACGACAAGTACATGCTTATTGTTCTTCTTCCGCTTCCGCTTCTTCTGCTTTGGACTGGTTATTGATTGAGGTTTTTGATTGGGATTTTTCAGAGGAGTTTGTTGAAGAGAGTGAGAGTTTTCATGAGCAGAAGCAGAAGTAACCTCATTTACATACAGGAGGATTAGGAAGAAGAAGATATGAAGAAAGAGAAAGAGACTAGAAAGAGAGATTTGGGGGTGGTTTTTCTTATATGTAAAGAACAAGGATTTAGGATTAGTATTTGTTTTTTCACATTTTTAGTACAAGGGTATGTTTGAGATTTTCCCCTCTTTTTTTTTTGAATGCGTGAAGTAAAAGTTTTTTCTTTTTTGATAGTATAAATAAATTATAGAACTAGGAGGGATTTTTTTTTTTTTAATGAAAATAAAACTATGAAAGAGTAATTAATTAGATTTAAGCGAAGTGGATAATAATAATAATAATAAGAATAGAAATGGACAAATTTTCTTGAGTTTAGGTTCTTTTATCTGTTCCGACAAGTAAGAGACTTTGCACTAAGACAATTATAAAAGATATTAAAGTAAAGTGGTCTTGTACAAATGTAGGACTGGAGGTTGTTTAGTTTATTATTATTTTCTTTAAGTTAAATGTTTTTTTTTAAGGATTAATTTAAACAACCTATTAATTAGAAAAAAAAAATGTTGCTGAAACAAAACGCACGTCGTTGGGGGATTGATAGAATGCTGTTATTCTCTTCAAGAAAACTTGTTAGCAAAAAACAAAGAATAGAAATAAAAAAATAAAATCCCTTCAGGGAAAAAAAATGCTTTTGTTTCAGTTAAATTAAACGACAGGTAATGTTTCCTCACAAAAAAAAACCAGGTCGTTTTATCAGTAAAGCTTTTTGGACATTCCGGTTGTTTTTGAAATTTTGGTGTCGTCCAAATTAGTTTTGTTGCTCAAAATTGATGTCCTGTTGAAAGTTTGAAAGTTAGAAAGTTTCCAGTCGTCTAAAGACAGACGACATGTTGTTAAATCTACATTTTTCCTGTCCTTTATTTCCGTAACTAGCATAAAATAATCTATTTTTTGTCATTCAACTCGAGAACCGGTATGTCTTTTTTGTTGTTTATCATAGTGACAACGTAGGATTTATTGGTAGGAGAGGCCATTTTTTTTGTTAAGATTATATTAATATGTATATATTTATAACAGTTTTTGTTTATATATGTAACACATAGTTGGCTTAATAAAATGTAGAGAATTATTAATTTAAGAGGATTAAGTCGAATTTATATGCATATTTATTATATTAAAATTAAAACCACTATATTAAGAAATAAAAAATAAAAAAAGCTTGGCCCCCGGTCTCCCCGTCATTGAGTATCATGTTTGAAAGCAACCAATCACCTCATTTTACTCAAACGACATTCGTTTTGAAGTTTTCTTGTTCTTTATTTATTTGGTCGTTTATTGTCTAAAATTGGCGTCGTGCATTGTTTAAACCCCAAACGACATGTTTTTAACCTTTGTTTTTCGGCTGGTGAACGACATTCCAATTGACTATCTGAATTCTGAACGGTGGTGCGTTTAGACTCCCTCTCAAGTTCATGCAGCGACGACGTTTTACATCACAAGACCGAAACGACGCCGTTGCATCTTGGAAACAGATATTCGTTTCTCAGTATCTTCTCCTCCTCGTCCACCCTACTCTCTCTCTGTCTCTCTCCCTGCAGATTTTTATCCATTTTAAACCCTAATCTTACGTTGATGGAAAGGCCATGACTTTGTAGCGATTCTGTTCCCTGTTTACTTCTTTCCGGCAATGAAGCTTATTGTTTTCAGAGTTTCTTCCTCTCAGTCACAGTTCAGAGCTTCTTCGCTTTGCTTCGTCAATGGAGGATCCTCCTCCATTCTGAGACCGACCTCTTCTCTCTTTTCGCCCCCTACAGCCATCGCCTTCAACTCTAGGGCTTTCTCAGGTACCACCCTGAACCTCATTTCTGAAATCAATCTAATACCTGTTTTATATCGTCAATCTTGAAGTTTTTCTGATTTATGGTGTGGATTTTAGCGTCTGAGTTAGACTTCAAACTTTTATACATTTGAATCTTAAGTTTAGAACTAATTGTCAATTGCAATTTGCAATCCTATCAATAATGGACAGAATGCCCACGATTACTGCACAAATGTATCTGATTTATTATTGTTATTTTGTAATTCGTAGATTATGAATTTTAATTGCTTTGCCAGCTATTAGTTGACGTTGGTTGCTTCAAATTAAACTATAATTGTCACAGTTTTTAAGAAATTAAAATTTTGCCTCCAACTTCTAGTAACGAAAAGTTTTGCATGTATTTATGAAAAAATGAAAAACCCTTGTGTTGATTTTATCTATATTCTGCTTCTAAGCTTTTCAAGCAGTGTGTGGCTTTTGTAGGATGATTCACCAGAACAAAATGGCTACGAACAGCACGGGGATCCTTGCAATGTGCAAGTCCTGCGCCACTAGATTCTACGGAACCCACCAAAAATCCATCGCAGTTACGAGGAAATATCGTGGTAGAAGTTTGAGAACCGTATCCACATGCACTTCAGAATTGATCTCCCACACTAACTCTCTCATAGCGTCATCGCTTGTGTTGGCTTCAAATCTCACTCAATCCGACACTCCCCAACGCTCGGAGGAGTGGTTTGCGCTTCGCAGGGACAAGCTAACCACGAGCACATTCAGCACTGCCTTGGGATTTTGGAAAGGAAACCGCCGATTTGAGCTCTGGCATGAGAAGGTATTTACACCAGAGACGAGCCCAGCTGCCGAAGGTGCTAAAAAATTCGCCATGGATTGGGGCGTTCTCAATGAAGCAGCGGCAATAGACCAGTACAAAAGCATTACCGGTCGTGAAGTTAACTCACTTGGGTTCGCGATTCATGCTGAGGAACGGTTTGGTTGGCTCGGTGCCTCTCCTGATGGTCTGCTCAGTTGCTTGCAAGAGGGTGGTGGGATTTTGGAAGTGAAGTGTCCATATAACAAGGGGAAACCTGAGATGGGTCTTCCTTGGACTAAAATGCCTTTTTATTACATGCCTCAGGTTCAGGGTCAAATGGAGATAATGGACAGAGATTGGCTTGACTTGTATTGTTGGACACCAAATGGGAGTACCATATTTCGTGTGTGTCGGGATCGTAGCTACTGGCAGTTGATGCACGGGATTTTGCGTGAGTTTTGGTGGGAAAATGTTGTTCCTGCTAGGGAGGCCTTGTCGCTGGGGAGGGAAGAAGAAGCCAAGTCTTATAAGCCGACTTCTACCCACAAACTGACAGGGGTTGCCACTTTCAAAAGCATCAAGTTAGCGGGTGAGGCAAAGTTGTTGTGTAGGGAGATAGCCGGTCATGTTGAATTTTATGGATCATAATGGCCCCAAGTGAAAATGTGGGTCAATTCATCCCATGTTGTGACCCTTCCTTTTGATTAATTATCAATTGGTTTATATAGGAATCTCAATCTTCTTTTCTCATTCATGGAGGATTTCACAATGTTACTTTGTATTTTCTTAAGTTAATATTGCTCAAAGATTTTAAATACATGAATGCAATATTTAAGTTATGTGTCAATTGTCCAAGGAAACAAGTAAACAACTTAGAGAAGAGCATTCTTAGTTCTTCCTAAAATATTAGGATGGTAAATTAGCATCATCTTTTTTATATTTGGCCAGTCTATAAATGCATGAAAGGTTGCGACTGAATATAAGGTCTAGGATGGCCATAGATGTACGGACGGACTAAACTTGGCTTAAGCTATAGAGATTCAGTCAACCATAGGTTTCGTGAAGGGCATGGGTTGTTATCAAAGGTCCAAAAGGAAGAAACTTTTTTAGTAAATTAACTCTCTTTGTCCAAATGAAGCATACAAGACTAAATTAGTCAAAGGAAATTGAGCTAAAATAAGCAAATGACTTGGAAGGACAAGTATCTAAAACTGGTAATCGAACTGGCCAACTTTTAAACCAACCGCCTTCTCAAGTCAAATAGAAGAAAATGATGAACGCAACATTTAGTTAAAATAGTAAATAATATATTAAGATATCTCTGCAATCCAAGAAATGCAAAAGTGACAGGGAAAAAAAGAAAAAAAGGAACAGATTAGTGATGAATTCTGGGTTGTCATGGGCTGATCAATGGGACTACAATTCTGACCCTCCACCAGAAGCACCAAGGGATGATAAGAAGAAGAAAAAAGATGGGTCCAAGAGTAAGTTCGGAAAATCAATTCTAAGTTTCAAATGGATAAAAGAGCTCCGGAGGAAATCTCAAAAGTGATAAGCATAAATTTGAGAGAACCTCTTCTTTTTTCTTTCTTGCATAATGCACTTTGGGCAAAAAATTTTGAATGGTCTTGCTTGCATTAAAGCGTCTGGTTTATCATTGTTTTCTTTTGTTTTTTCTCTTTTTTTTTTCCTCTGCTAAATTTGATGACACGGTTGTTTATAATGTTGTATCCGAGGAAGATGTTGATTCAATGGCATAGAACATTATGTTATCACGGCTTAAAATTCTTGGTGAATGTTTGTTCCAATTTGCCTTTGAGAACTCGAGCGAAAAATGCTGCCCATGCCCATCTCATGTTTGCTTGGAGGGCAAACCTAAGCGGAAAAATCCAGAAGTTACTACTCTTTACTATGACAATGAAAACATTTGTTTTCTTTTAATAGATCTGCAATTTGAACCAAAGCACAATGCACGAATTGCTATTTGCTACGTTAATGAGCACAATAGTTAAGAATTAAGAGACACTATATTGTATTGTATTATTGTAACATATGGCGGCGGATTTATTTATATCGGAGTGAATAGAGTGGACAAGAATCGGAGTCAGGAATCGGAATCAGAATAAGCTGTTTACTTATGTTTCAGGAATTAAAATTAGAATCAGTCTCAATCTCATTCATGTGTTTACTTACACTCAGAATCGGAATAACTGTTATAAATTTACTTACCTACCATTTTAATAGATTTTTATGTATTGAACTTTAAAAAAAAAAAAAATATATATATATATATTATGCTAACTATCTTAATATTAAGATAACTAATTAATAATTAGATTTTTTTTAATCGCACTTAATTAATCATTTAAATTATTTTTTCTCAATAAATTTTGAAATAATTTAAAGAAAAAAATATAATGATGAAATAAAATAAGACCACTTAAACCACGACTAAGAATTTTAAGGATGTATCATTTCTTGAGTTAGATCCAGAATGTTATAGAATACACGTAGTAAATAATGCTTCGTTGTCAAAATATTAGTGGCATCAATCAATTTTCATCATTTCTTAATACAAGTTGGCTTGTAATCCAACTAAATCCTTGTCAGCCGTGAAAAGCACATCAATAAGACTCTAATTTGTTAGTAAAATTAAGGAAAAAATCGTAATTCACATTTACTATCAAAATTGTGAATGCCAATCCGGTAGAGGTGGAGGGAGTGGTGATCCCATTCCTCAACCGGTGTGGGACCCACACATTCATACTCTCATTCAAAGATAAAAATGGAAAATAAATATAAAGTTGATTCCAATTCTCAATTCTCATTTTCCACTCTTGATAAATAAACATGCCACTAGATTAATATAATGAATTTTTTTTTTAATGCAAGAAAATTCTTTTTCCTCCTCTTTTTTTTTTTTTTTTTTTTTTTTGGTGCCTAAAGAGGAAAATTTGCAGAGCTTAGACCATCAAATTCTCTTATTAATATGAGATTGTTAAAGATCAACACTTTGAATACAAGTAATCGCAAGTTTTGACTTCATTACTTTACAGATAGAAACACATGTTTCGAATGACTCTCATCCCTTCATCAGTAATAAATGAAAATAATGTCACGAACAATTCAAAGAAAATCATTCAATTTTGCTAACTACAAGATTTTATTTTTTTTATTTATTTTCTTTTCGCTACATAACTACAGATTTTACATAGTGATTCATTTAACTCCGCACACCAACATATATACACAAATACATATCGAATGTTTACACACCCACACATTCTTTTCTTACATACAACATACACGTGTATTCCTATATACACGTACACACACATACAGAGGTCGGAGATGAATATAGCAAATTATAAGCATTTTCTGCCACGGCCATAACAGGGACCAGGCAAAATCCACTCAGGGAAAAGTAAACACGTGGTACAACACATTGCAATGACCGTGGAAGGTAAAAAATAATAGTTTACATCATAAAGTAAAAGTCGGAACAAAGAAAACACTCATTAATAAAACTGGAGAAACACTGAACTGTGAACATAGAGACACAAGTCTGCCGTCTGAGTCACATAGTTTTAGTGCTCCAAGTGTACACTTAATAACACAAACAGCTGCATAGTATAACACAAACAGCTGCATAGTATAATGGAATGAAAGGGTAATCACCAATTCATCTCCCAAGCAGGCAGGCAACAAATAAATGAGCTCTTTATTCAATGACCACGCGTAAGACAAACAATAGACAGATCATCTTTCCACTTTCTGCTTCATCACAAATATAGTACTCCAAGTGTCGCTATTGCAGGTAGGTCATAATTACATCCCAGCTCGACACCACCGCAAATTATAAGCCAAAAAACATACCTCCATTAGATTCCAATCGTGTCAGAGCCAAGCAAAGGAACCACCAGGAAGCAAAGATCCTTTCTCTGGGCACTGCTAGCAGAAACCTTATAACACTTCTCTAGCTCCTAGCATTCGTCTTCAGCCAATTTTTTTTCTTTTTTGAATTTTTCTTCTTTTTTTAATTTTCTTTTTATTTTTTCACAATGACCCAACAGCAGTCATGTGACTTAAGAGGTTCAATAAAACATTATCCAACATGGTGCTTTTTTTTCCCTTCCTTCCAAAGGGTGTCTGAATAACCGACCAAAGTATGCCATTTCGCGAGTCATAACTTGAAACCGACGGGCCTGTACAGGTAATCGGTCTCTAGCCATGAAAAGAAAAGGCATGATCTTGTTCAACTGGAACGGCAGACTCGGACGGAATCGGATCAACCTTTGAATCTTGATTCTCTTCCAACTTCTCCACCTCATGCCAACAGATAAAGCAAAGCAATTCCAGACAAAATGTTTCCTCATACTCGTTGTCGGTAATGCACCTACCGCACTTAACACAACGTGGTATGCAGAGTGTGCAAGCCCTGCACAGTTGAATAGCATGATCTTTCCCTTGACAAGTCTCAGCCGGACAATCATAAACAAGCCTATGGTTCTGGCATCTAGGGCACGTTTCGATGTCGATATAACGATCATCATCGTTAGGAAGGTCAAGGCTTCCTCTTACATGGAAACGTGGTTTCCGGGCACTCTGCTGCGTCTTGTCATCGATGCCCAACAATAACTTCATCTCTTCAAAAATCTTGGGTGTCACACCATAGATCCCACCAATTCGTAGATGCTTCACACCCTGTGCTCCAGAGGAGTTGAAAGCCCTTAGGCTATTCATGATGCCGTCGATAGTGAGCCTTGTACATCCGGGCACGCTTAACTGCAAAATAAAGAAAGTATTCATCAGCTTCCTATCACAATAAATACGTGCGTTTGGCACAAACGAAACAAGTAAAGTATTCCGTGCTCAAAGAAAATGAGAGCAAACTGAAGAGTGTGCCTTGAGGAAAATGCAAAGATCAGATAGTTCAGTGAATTTACCAAAGGTTCCCATGGTGCTACTGGGCTTTAAACAAATTAATTAAGAAACTCTATTACTTGGAAACACACAACACCGCCAATAGACTTCATTAGAGTTTTGAGTATTACCAATTCCCAGTTAACCAACATAGCAAGTGTAAAGGGGAAGGAGTCAGCAATGGAGCTCCACAAGGCAAGTTAGTTACGCAGCTTTTTACACAGTCCGAAATTTAATATGTTTAATGACAATCAGAATAAAACACCCACGAAATTACATAGATAAAAAAAAAAACTCGTTGCGCAGCAGCAAACAGGAATTAAAAGGCTGGGAACAAAAGTTGATGAAATAAAGGCAATACTGACCTTAGTTAGCTTAGGATTACTTTCAAGCACGCGTCTCAGGCAATCATCAGTAATCCTGGGGCACTCCACCAGGCTCAAGCATTTTAGATTACCTTGAGCCTTGTTGGTTAAGTGCAAAAGAATGTCATCAGTAAGCTTCTCGTTCAAAGGCTGCTCAATGTGAATAGTCGTCCACAAAAAGGGATCACCACGAATCTGCGATTGCAGAGATCTGCATACGCTTTCAAGAACAAGAAGATTACGCACACCCATGTGCCCGAGGGCAAAGAGCAAACCGCCGTGAGGAGCTCCTCCATCTTCATTGGAAAAGATTCCATTACCATCTCCAGAAACTTCACTTTGCCCGCTTTCGACACCCCAACTTCCATTCCCGATACTCGGAGTGCTATTCTCAGCAGAACCCGATCCAAAATGAGCAAGGCAAGATGCACCAGCCTTGTCCTCCTCCACAGAAGACCAACCAAACCCAACTGCAACATTACATTTATCATCAACCTCTGCACTTGCAGGGAAAGCCTGGCACCTCATGGCATTATTCAAAATAAAATTCAATTCCGCAAAAAGCTGATAGCCCCCATCACTCGCCACAGCCTCATCCCCTCCATATCCGCAGTAGTCCACCTCTAAATCCTCGAGCCAACCCGTGATAGCAGTGAAAGTAGTACTTATATCCATGCCAAAGGGATCCGAAGGCAGAAGATCAAGAATGTCGCTCGATACCGATTCCTGTGAGCCACCACTCTCAAATCTGTCCCTCCCATAATCAAAGGGATTCTCAACTTCCCAATTTGAATGCCACGGGCTACCGAAGCCGTCGTGATTCCTCTCCGGGATACCCTCCAGGAAGCACCCGTTCGCAATTCGGATCGGCGAGACCAAATTCTCTTCAGAGAGATGCCCCGGAAAGACAGGCCGATGAGAAAAATTCAAGGCCATCGTATCTACACTCTACCGAATCCTTCCCCAGAAAATCTAACACGAAACCCTAGATTTCTCAACACTTCTTCTTCCTTTTTTTTTCTTTTTCTTTTTGTCTAAAAGAGAAACGAAGGACAAAAGGAGTGATTGTAAAGAGGGGGAAAAAAAGAAGGAAAAAAAGGCACAAAAAAGGAAATTTCTGTGGAAGATCTACCAAGAAAACCCTCAATTTCGGATGACAAACTAAAACAACGCACCAAAAATTTCACAGAGCTTCTTGAAAAGAACCTAAAAATAGCTAGACTGGAAAAGAAACCTAAAAAACTGAAAGCCTAATCCAATCTATATATACACAATAAAGAATCAAAGAATTGAGTTCTTTTTTTTTTGCCTCTTTTCTCTTTTTTCCTCCTCTAACCTAACGAAACAAAAAACTAGGGTTTGCAGGGGACAGAAAAACACGAAGAACAACGAGAAACGGATCGAATAAAGTGGAGAAAATCAAAGATAAGCAAAATCGAAATGTAAAATCGATTACCAGGAAACCCTAATTTCAATTGAAATAAACGCAATCGACGGCGTGAGCCTGCCTCTTGGCGCCGAAGAATCCTCGCATGAACAGATTGATAGCAAAGAAGAAGCTTTTCTCTGCGACCTCTTGGAATTGGATTGGAGATTTCTAATTTTCTAGGGTATGTTTGTTCTTCGCGAGGTTTTTTAGTTTTTTTTTTCCTTTTTTTTTTTTGGGGTTCCTTTTTCCCTGGTGGAAATTCGACCCGAAGAGAGGTGAGAGCCTGTCGATCGAGTTCAGGGAAAAAAAGAGGAGAGAGAGAGAGAAATTGGGCGAGATGACACACACATATATATATAATATATATAATATATATAATATATATTTGTAAATTAATATTTTGTAAGCGTAGAAAATCCAATAATAGATATATAATTACGACTGTATAAGAATGTATTAAAAACAAAAAAAAAAAACTAAGAAAAAAAGACAAGGCTGTAAAACGATTTTTAATTAATGTTAATTAAATATTTATTTTTAAAAGATGTAATATAATTTTTTATTTTTATTTTAATATATAATACTATTTAAAATGTTAAATTTATTTTTTATAATTATTAAATTTTAAAAGTTGTAAAAAAGTAAATTTTTATGTTTAAAATAATTAAAAAATACAAAAGTTGTAATGATTTTATAAAAAAATAAACATTTTAATCAAAGCTATTGATGCTAAATTTTTCATATGCTCTACTTGATAGAAAATTTATCATAAAGTATAATATATGAAAAATTTAACACAATAAATAACTTAAATATTAAATTTACAATTAATACAATAATTATAATTAATATATATTAGAGATATTATAATGTCCAAATTCCCTATTTTAAAAGGGTTTGCAAACAAGGTAAAATTATATATATATATCACCGTTAAAACCATAGAAAATTAAAAGATGTGAATTTAACGAAATTTAATTAAAAAATATGTACACTATGATTTTATAGCAAGTATATATTTCCTATTAATATTGAAAATTATAGTTTTTATTACAACTATTTTGTAAAAAAAAAAATAGAAAAAAAAAATCCAAGTGCTAAAGTTAAACGAGGATACGTGGCAGAGTTAAGGAAAGTTACTTTTCTTCTTCGCAACAAGATGTGGCATTGTGGCGGGAGAAGAAGGAACTCCTTTTATTTATATTCCGCTATAGTACACGTTTTCCAAAGAAAAGTACTTTCCCTGGCCTAAGAAAAAAAAAAAAAAAAAAAAAAAAGAGAGAATTCATTTCCCCACCACTAATTTATTCGATAAATTCATGCTTCCCAAAAATAAAATATGTATATGTATTTATATATTTATATGTCTCTTAGCTAAGCCATGCAAGACTAATAATTTGTTTACATCCTCTCAAAAAAAAAAAAAAGGAAACAATGTAGGTTAAAGTTTTCATTGACATTCGTTAGATCTTGATCCATGAATTAGTGACGTGGATTAATTAATTTTAATAACGTTATAGGTAATTATAGAAAGTCCTGTCTATATTCATTTATGTAAATATTTACATATATATATATATATAAAGTTTCGTACTCGTGTTAAACAACTTGACTTGAGCAAGAAGTCTTTTTTTTTTTTTTTTTGAAAATGACTTGAACCAGAAGTCTTTATTTTAGAATAATGCGTAACTTTTTTTATTAAAAAAAAAGAGGGAGAAAAATATGTTGTGTAATATAAAAAGACAATACAAACATCAACATGTCCATAAAAAACACGAGTTATTAATTTATTTTTTAAAAATAAAGTATAGTAAAAAATGATTTATTTTAAGAGTTTTTTATCGATAATTAAATTTTATTAAAATCTCATTAAATTAAAAAATATATAAAACTAACAAAACATAACGTTAACCGTAGATGTGACCGTTCAAAACATAACCCTACTGCAAGGTTTTTTATACTCAATCAAAAAAAATTTCATTGATTATTTTTTTCTAAAATATTAAAGAAAAAAATGTTTATCACCCATGTGTAGAATTGTGAGGGTTGTTATTTTACAACAAAACTAAAAAAAAAATTTTAATTCGAATTATAATTTTATTCAAGTTCATGTTTCTTTTGTAAAATTTGAGTTTGAACTCGAGTTTGGGACTAAACTCGAGTTCAAGTTTCCCCTTCAACTTAAACTCGAACTCAAGTTAATGAACAATATTTTTTCTATTCTTAAAAATGTCATAACTTTGTTGTTTTAATTCTGATTGAGATGATTTTTTCTATGCATTCACAACGAAAAGATGAATAAAATCCCACTCATACACTCTATTAAAATTTTTCATCACCACTGAGTTTTTATTAAAATATTATCTAAATATAAATTTAAGTTTTGACCCATTCAAATACAAACTCAAAAAGATTCTCAATTCAAATCATAACTCAAATGTGCACACCTAAACACAAATTTAAGTTACAACTTTAACTCAAGTTATAACTTAAACTCAACTAAAAATTATCACTCAAATTACTCTAACTCAAAAATGTCAAGGGACAATCCCGCGGTGATTTGAGAAAGAGATTGGGGTGTGAACGTGTCATTACCTGTTGGAGTCGCAATTGGGTTTGTGTTTTGTGGCAAATAGGAAAAGGGTCAGAGATGACCCCACTTTCAATGGCTCAAGCTCATTTGATTGGGTTTGGGTGGCTTTGACATTATCAAGAATAATCCGAATCCAATAACCAAAGTGAAAAACTGCCCATTTTCTATTCCCCTTATTTTGTTTGCATTCAAATTTTCTCTCTCGGGAGGTGATTTGTAGGAAAGTGGGGTTTGAAAATTATATAAATAGAAAGAACAAATTCTAATCTACCTACTCACCAAATGTAACAAAACCATATTGAATGATAATTAATGGAAATGGTTGCTTGCCCCCGAAGTCCCACCATCTCTCAAAATGATAATAATAATAATAATAATAATAATAATAATAGTAATAGTAATAATATTAATATTAATATTAATATTAATAACAATAACAATAATGATAAAGAAAAAAAAAACAAAAAAGACTCCTCGATTGTCCTTGACAATCCAACCATATTACCAAATGATTAGAAATGTCTCTCTTTTGTACCCATGAATTAGTTGGCTATTATTAAGATGGGAATATTTTATACAAACAGACCGTAATCTTGTTAAGAATATACTATGCTTTTAAGGAGAATAAGTTCTTGTGCCTCGCCGGGAGTGGTCGATACCCTTAGAATTCGTCATAACTGGGACTTCTTATGAAAGAACAAGCTATGCTAAAGTAACCCTTGAAGGCAAGGTCAATGAACTATTTGTGGTCAAAGAAAAGAAACATATCCTAAAATGCCTTTCCTTTCCTTACATTTTCTTACATATTTTTTTAAATATATATTTTTATTTTTTTTCTGAGAAAAAAAAAAACCTTTCAATCACAGGAAAGTCACACTCACAATTACCTCTGGCCATAGTTTAACCTTTAGTTCATGGATTAGAATCATGAGATTAAAATTATTTTTTATTTACGTGTATTTTTTGTGAGAGAAAATACTGTAGCGAATCATGAACGATAATTCGAATCAGAGTACGAATCCCCTTACCAAACGTCACCTAACATCTATAACAGAAATAGTACACCCTTCTCTTGCCGACAGAGCTACCTTTGTACATAGCTTAAAGGAAAGCAAAATAACTATAAAAAACTAGAGACTTTCAAGCACAAAAAATAAAATAAAATAAAAAACCTAGAGACTTCTATGCTAAGGCACGGGAAAAGGAAATGCCTTAGTGGTAAAGTTGTGAATTTTATTGAATTATCATAATATTTTTTTAAAAGCCGTGTACTATGTGTAGAGTATTATTTTCATATCCTACCAAAGAAATGTTAAAAATATGAAAATGACACTGCCGGGGAATCGGCCAGGTAACATTGTGGGATAAAGAATATGTGCAACTGCAAGGTAAGCTAACTCCTTAAAAATAATAATTTTTTTAAAAAAAAAATAAAATTAATGCAAGGTGAGCTAACTCCTTAAAAATATCAATTTAAAAAAAAAAAATTAATGCAAGGTGAGCTAACTTGGGTGTAATAAAGCCATCCCACACCAACATGGGCCAAATCGCGTAGGCCAGGCAACAACATCTATGTAGCAGCCATGCATCAAGAACTAGTCGATTGTCGCATTCAAAGTAGCACATTGCATAAAAAAATTAAACACGAGGCATAAATAGGAAGTTAGCATTATCCGCACCACATGAGGGAAAAGAGTCTACATCATAAATTAAGCCTTTTTTTCTGCTCCCTCAACAAACAATATCAATTGTTTATCATCCCAGACTTCCAAGTTCCAATTTTCCTGGCAGAATGTAAACTGAATACCATAAAAACGACAAAAGCAACAGTAAATACCGGCTGGATCTAATTGGTTCGAATACAAGTGAACAGCAAGGCCGAAGATGAACTACAAAATCTGCGAGCCAGTAACTAAAGAAAACAACAAATGTAATTAACTAATGCAAAATCTGCAAAAATGCCAAGTGTGCTAAAAGAAAAAAAAGAGAGGGAAAAGTAAGGAACCCTCCCCATTAGTTCCTAGACTTCTTTTTTGATGATCTAGGAGGCTTGGATTGTTCCGAGGATGAATTTTGCGAGGCTCCTTTTGATGTAGTAGCTTGGTTTGATTTTGAATTCGCAGCACTGGAGCTGGCACCAGCAGGACCAGCTTCGTGTTTTTCTCTAACTACCGCGCCTTGTGAGCCTCTCACCTGAGCCGCTCTCTTATCCTTTCTTTTGGGCCTGTAACTTGACCTCTCTCTCTTAGGGAGCCACCTTTCGGGATCTGGAGGAGGTCCTGGATTTGCAGGGTCAAAGCCTTTAGGATACTTTGGCTTTCTCTTTCTCTTTTTCTTTGCCTTTGTTTTACTCTTCCCCTCCTCGGGTGCTTCAGCAACCTTATCATGAGAAGCACCCTCAACATGTTTAGCCCCAGACGTTTTCTCCAAACTATCCACATCAACCCCTTTCACTCCCGGTAATGGTTTCAGCTTCTGTTCATAAGCTTCTGCTTTGCTAACATCCACACGAGCAACAGTAGTTACCAGTCCAACCAATGCTTCAACACTTCCATGACTTTTCACAAGCTCCTCAAATAGTTGGGCAGCATCCTTTTCTCGGCCATGCCTGAGCATGAAGGAAGCAGCCTCTTGCATTATTACACTAAGCTTGTTGTCCTCTGTCATGGAATTTGACCACCATTTGATTGCAGCATCAAACACAGCAGCCGCACCATCAATGTCTCCCGCACGCTCTTTGAGAGAAACAAGGGTGGCAACAGTGGCAGGCATGTGCTGAATATTGGGTATCTTAGCCAAGGACTCAGCAGCAACTTGAGGATGGCTGGCAGCAGCAGCTACCTGTGCCCTTGCTAAAAGAACAACCTTGGACTTCTCAGGGAACTTCTCAGCAAACTGCCCTAAGATTTCTTCAGCTTTCCCAGCTTTATTTTCTCTGACCAAAACTGCAGCCTGAAGTAGTACTGGCATCACAGAATCAGGAAACATTTCTGGAAGTGCAGCAACAAGCTCTCGAGCCTATAGTTTTTAATCTTTAAAGAGTTAGAAACAACAGCAAGAGCACTACAGAATTTTTTATTTTAAAGAAAATAAAAAACAAAAGGTACTCAAAAGAGCAAGTGGAACAACCTGATCCATCTTATTTGCATGGAGGAGTAAAAGTATCCGATTTGAATATATTGCTTCCCGTTGATTTGGTGAGAGTTTTAAATCAAGACCACGGGCAAGCTGAAATGTTTGTATCTCTTTATCTTTTAGCCTATCAAATTTCCTAAGACCATCTGAAACATCTTTTGGACCTTTTACTGAAATGAGATTGTTCACAGCCACTGCAAGTGACGATTCATCAGCCAGATCTCGTTTTATTATGTCTGTGTAAGCTGCAGTGGTCTCTTGTGTATGCCCAAGGAGCTGTTAAAATATACAAAAACAAAAAAATAGAAAATAAATTTATGTTTATTGAATTACCCCAGCTCAGCAAAGTAAAAGCTATAAGAAATTCCCTCAACACTATAATAGTACCTAAGCAGCATAGTTGAGTCATTGACTATTACAATTACCTGCTTAACATAGGCCAGCTGAACAGCAATTGGTGCCAGTTCTATTTCTATCTCATCATCAGGTATGTTCTCTTCCATTAAGGTTTCTTGACCAATTCTGACAAAAGACACGCAAGTCATCAATCCACACGTTGTTAAAGTATAAAACTATTATTGGCCCACTTCCTAACAGCTTAAGCTTTTAGGATGAATTGGTAAACTAACATGGTATCAGAGCGGGATGTCCTGAGTTCAAACCCCCGTAATTGCACTCTTTATCCCCATTTAAAATTGTCATCATGTGTTGGGTTTTTAATATATCTCGGGCTTAAATATTCACGTGTTGGGTTTTCCAATTAATTTACCCACACGATTGCCCATTGTCCAGCCCACACGTAAGGGGGAGTGTTAAAGTATAAAACTATTGTTGGCCCACCTCCTAACAGCTTAAGCTTTTGGGATGAATTGGTAAACTAACACACGTTTATTGTGAATACTTGTATTGCAAACGCTAGGGAGTACTCTGTAAAGCTGAGAACTAATAAGATAAAAATACAGCTCCTTAAAAAGAAAACTGAAGAACTACCGTAAAAAAATAATTTGTACTCAGCAAGTAGAATATAGCAAGTTTCCATAAAGAATATTACCTCCGGGCTGACAGCAGGAGTTGTTCAGCATCGGTGTACTTATTCCTCTCAATCAAAGAACAGGCAGTGTTGAACGCCAATTCGAAGCTGCTAGTTGCTTTAACCCTTAGTGCCTCCATCACACCTTGTACTTCTAAAGCCCTTCCTGCAGCAACCAAGCCAGCCACATAATTTATCTCCAAAGAGTCAATCTTGGACTTCTGAAGCTTCTGATAGATATCCATACAAGCATCCATTTTTCCTGAGCGGTATAGTATCTGACATTCCAACAACATTGCTGCGGAATTTCTCTCTTGATTTTTCAGAGAGTCCAGAGATTCATCTAACTTGTTTTGTCTGTATAAGCAGTATGCCTATTCAGGGACCAAAGGAGAGGAACAAAACATCAATAAGATACCAATATGCATGTTTCTGCATTGTTGTACAGAGTCAAACATACACACGAGAGTACTTAAATAGATCTAGGTAAAGGGAAAATCGCCAAATTTAATTAAAAAGATTATGACTTTTGTGGTACTAAAAGCAATTTAAATTCATATTAGGACCAAACTAAACAAAGTGAACTGGATGTATCGAAAGATGGTTTTTTTTTTTCACTATAAAAAAATATGGTCTTTTTAAAAAAAAAAATCAAACAGAAGTTCAAATGAAGAGAGGCATTCCATTCAACTACATTGAAATTACTATGCTCGTAAAAATAAAAATAAATTAAAAAAACATCTGAAAACAATCTTCCAACACAAATTAACATACTTAGGAACACATACAGACGATTTGCTAAACTGTTGCTACCTAATATTTCATAATTATTTGGTTATGGAAATTTTGGTTTCTATAGTCACAAGATATCAAATCATCAATTCAATTAAGAATTTTGCCGAGGCAATCTCAATCAAAGTGTGAGCTAAATTACGGCAATAAGGAAAACTACATGCATAGTGCATACACCGAATTATGCCCGTAAAATTAGTGGTCACTGTTCACACCGTACATTAACCCGTCAGTATTACAGAATTGTATCGTATCAATAGAATCCCAGTCCACATTCAGAATCGAAGTGTACCCAAAAAAAAAAAACAAAAAATTCAAAATTTTCCCTAAACAATGATATATTAATCCATCGGAAGCAACACAAATCTATTGCAGGTGTATATAATCGGGGGGAAAAAATCCTAAAGCTACCAACCTTGAAGAAGCCGAAATCCAGTGGAGGCTTCTGATAGACCTTAATTGCGGAAAGCGCCTCATCTATGCTATCGGCCTTAATCAAAGCCACGACCTTACATCGAATCGCGTCCTCGTCTCCGGGGGCAATTGAGAGAACTGCGAATGAAAAAACAGATCAATTTCTCCAAAATAATTCACGCGAAGATCCAAAAAAGAAAGTTCAGAAGAGGACAAGAGGAAAAGTTGAAGTGTTGAAGAGAAGTGAAAAACGACTATAAATGGAACCTTGATCTGCGACTTTGACGGCTTGTTCGAATTCGGATCTCTGGATGTGCTTGTTGAGAGAATCGAAGAGATCTTCGATAGGAGGGGGAGGCTGCGCCGGCACCGGTGAGGGTTTCTGTTTCTCTTTGGGCTTCGGAGCCATGGCTTTGCTTGTCGATTTTCTCGATTACCAAACGGAACTGAGAAAATATGTGTACGGGGATATTAGACAGACTTTCGGCCGCCTGCGGGCCGGGAGTCTGGGACATTGCAGTCAAACCCGCTTTTCTTATCGGGTCAAGTTGGGCTTCGGGTTGAAGAGAAATTGCGGTAAATTACATATTTTTTAAATTAAATTAAGTAAATAATAAATTTTAAAATTATTTGAAGTAAATAGTTATTTACGTGATGTAAATAATTCATTTACAATTAATAAAAAATCTTAAAAAAATTTTATTTACGTGAAAATTTTATTCTTACCAATCGTAACAAGAAATTCACATGAAAAAATGTATTTACTAGTCGTAAATGAACTATTTATATGGTAAATATATCATTTATCATGAAAATTGTTGTTATATCAAATAGTTTTAAAATCTACCGTACTTAATTTAGTTTTATAAATCTGTTATTTACTACATTCTTTCAAGTATAAAACCGAATGTCTCCTCGCGTAGCTAGCCCATTAAGCCCTGCTTATTGGGCAAGAGACCTATGATTCTGATTAGGCCGCTAATCTGTGAAGCCCGATTAAAACTCTTTAAAATTTCGATTTCAAAAGTAAATAAATAAAATAAAATAATAATCTCAAAAATTGAAAAGGGAACATAAAAGTGGTAATAAATTATTGATTTTGTTTCCTCTAGCAAAATACTGGTGATGAGACTATTGATGGACGAAGCATTGTTGTCCGAGGTGGTCGTGGGAGACTCGGATCTCCTCCATAATTAGGCAGGGTCAGAGGGTGGATGGAATGTTTTGGGCTACTTGGATCTGTTGCGGGTTGGTAGGGTTTGGTCGTCGTCCGCTTGATGTCGATGTTGAGGGACCTAACTGTGGCTGTGGTTAGGTTCAGGCTGCTGAGTGAGGGTGCGTGGTATTCGCCAAGTTGGGACCGCTGATGCTCTTCGATGGGCAGGTGGATGGAGTTGGATGGCTGAGGCTTCACGGTAGATGGCGTCGGGAGATCTCATATATGTGGTTCGCGGTGGAGGCCCCGCTATGGACTTGTGTTTAGTCTTGTTTTTATATTATGTGTTTATTTTTATTTATGGTGTATTAATAATAAAGGAGGTGGTAATTTCCAACACCTCCTAGTGTTCGTGATGTCCCCCACTCAGTCAAGTCGATCACCGCCTGTGTGGGTTGTTTGGTCTGATTAGTTTATGCCGCGTAGATATCCCCTATATGAGTGCTTTGGTCTCAGTCGACCGGATTAATCCATCAACTGTTTGGTCACTTTCAAATAGCTTTGACTATGCTCAATTTTTATGTGCTGATTAAGCTTTTTCCCTTTGAGTATCTATATGCATTATTATTTTTACTGATATATCCAGTTATTCGGGTCGAATTCTATTATATTCGAGGTCATTTGCGACATGTTGAGTATGTATTTTTTTCTTTTTAGTAATGAACTTTCCTTTTTATAAAAATAAAATATGAGTACCATTTGTCTTGTAAAAAAAATAAATAATATTCTTTACCGTTAACGTAGACTTCCAAGTTCCAAGCCATCATTCTCTCTTGCATAATAAATGTTCTAATATTTGTAGGGTAATAAATGAACAAATTGAGTGGATGGTGTTTACTTATTTGATTATTAAATGAACACAAGGCAAAGATTATTACAATGTAGCAGATAATTCACAAGGCAAGGATTATTCACCATCGTTCGGCTCCGCAGTAAAGTCATTACAAACAAGAAGAGATGGAACCTTGTAAATATGGTTTAAAAATGTAAGCTATTGTCAAGTGTTGTTTGGTAGAGAAAATAAAGATGAGACATGTCATAATTATAAGATAGCATTCGTAATAGAATTTGCATTTAGCATTCTTTATTTTTATTTTAAGCTTAGACGAAAGAATACCAATTTGGCATTTTCTTATGTTCCCTTGAATAACAAGAATTACATAATTAAAAGAAAAAAAAGTAGAAATTACTCCACCCTACATGATATGTTTGTAAGAGTGAAATTGAAATACAACAATATTTGAATATTTTAAAATAACATAATTATGTAATAATTATAACAATGACCCCTCAAAATAATAATAATAATAATAATGATTTTCACATTTTTGTACTACAAAACTATATTGCAAATTTGCAATCCGCTTACTGCCAGTGTACGCAAGCAAGTGTTTGGCCCCATCATTTGAAGAGTCATCACGGTTTTTTAAAAAAACTGAACCAATATATATACATAAATATTTAAGCAAAAATAACCTATTTTGACGGATATTTTTCATAAATAGTCAAAATTTTATAAAATTATAAAAATGACATTTTTTATTAACTTAGTGGTTCAATCATTAATTGACTTAACAGTCAATCATGATTGATTCTAATTTATTATTGATTAACTCGATTATTTTTTATTATTAATCGACACTACTTAATAATTAATCAAAATCAATTTTAATCAATAAATTATATATTTATTAATGATAAATTAATAATGAGGTCAATCACTGATTGACTGTGATCCATTAGTAAATCATTTATGAGATGTTTGTTTTAAAGGTTCGTTCCTGGTTCTGAATCATGGTTCTTAATTTTTTACAGTATTTTTTTCTCACAAAAAAATTAAAATTTAAAAATTAGAATCATAAATCATAATTTTGAACCCATTAACTAAACATCCCATTAATGACTCATTTAACAAAACAACTATTTTCATAAAATAAAATAAAAATCGGCCATTTATGAAAAGAGATGTTAAAAAAAATCACTCAGCACAATTTCCCTATATATAACAACGACAACAAAATTCTAACCCCAGATAATAGGAAAAACCATTCACTTAAAAAATCTAAAAGAGAATAATATGGAAAAAGTAAAATAATGGAATGGAAGGAAAAAAAAAAAAAAAGGCACCACCTCCGTCCTATGAGCTTTGCTTGGCCGGGACAAAAAATACTGGGGTTCTTACTTCCCGCCTCTTGTTAATGAAAGGATGTCGTATGCGTACTCTCCAAAACCTCCCAGGCCCAGTCCCAAAACATGGGTCTAAGAGGGTTACAGGCCCATCATAAAGGGCCCGATAACCAAAATAGAAAAAAAAAAAAAAGAAAAAAAAGAGAAGGAAATAGGTTTAGGAGAGAGAAAGGGGATATGCAAAAAATGAATGTTAGATATTCAAACTGGGATATATTAGATATTTTATTGCTACATAAATCTAATTTTATCTAAAAAAAATGCTATTTACTAACCTTTAAGAAAACTTGTGCTATTAATTTTAATTGCCTATTTAAATTATGCTATTCCTTTCTTTCTCTAAAAAGTAAATATCCAATTTCTAGTCATTATAAGTTAATAGGAAAAAAACGTTAAAGAGTTTGAGGGGGAAAAAAATTGAACTTTGTCTATTTACATCGCATTATTTTGATAAAAATTAGGGTTGCCACAACAATCAACTAATGAATAATGGAATAGCACTTAATAACAATGGAAGTAATGTTTATCAGTATTCTTCGGCCAATAATAGTTGATCTACTAAACATGTTATCGTTTTTGAAGTGATCACAGCTAGTACGATTACAAGTAAGCAACACAGATAGAAATCTCCTTTTCAAAAAAAAAAAAAAAAGGAAAAAAAAGGGAGGCGCGAAGAAGTCAAAACATATAAAATTTGAATATAAAATCTCAAAAAAATATAAAAAAATTAGAGCAAGAAGCCAAAAAAGGATTAAAATGAAATAAATAAGTTCTTGGACAAAAAGAACCAAAACAGAAAAAATAAAATTTCAGCGCAAAATTAAAAAAGAGATAAAAGGGGTCAAAATGAAAAACTAAATAAGTCTTAAGGCAAAATGAACTAAAATTAAAAATAAAATAAAATTTTAGGACAAAAATAAAAATAAGGGATCAAAACAGGACTAAACTGTAGAAATAAATAAGTTTTAGGGCAAAAGTAACTAAAATGAAAAATGAAATTTCAGGACAAAAATTTAAAAAAAACAAAAAATGACCAAAATGAAGACATAAATATTTTCAGGGCAAAAGTAGAAAAAGGGTAAAAAAAAGGGATAAAAATGAAGAAATGAATAAGTTTTAAGGCAAAAATCCAAATTAAAAAAAGACAAAAAAATATGATTTAAGACAAAAATTTTAAAAAAGTCAAAAATGAATAAATGGACGAAATAAATTAGTTTTAGGGCAATAGAAACCAAATAAAAAAAATAAAGTTTCAAACTAAAAAAAAAGGGTCAAAAAAGGCCAAAATAAAAAAATAAATAAGTTTTGAAAGAAAAAAAAAACTAAAAGAAAAAAATAAAGTAAAGTTCCAAAAAAAAGAAAGGGTAAAAAGGACTAAAATGAAAATAAATAAGTGTTAAAGTAAAAAGAAAAAAATACGAGAAGGGACTTGAAAAAAATAAAAAGAGAGAGGGAGCACTTTCGATCAAAACGGTGCCGTTTTGGTCGGAAAGTGTTCCGCCAGCGAAGCAATTTCTGCCTTTTATTATATAAATATATATACATATATACTTTTTTTATTATTATTATTCTGATTTGATTCTTTTATTCTTTTATGTTTTGAGCAGTAGAAAACATAAAAGTATAGAGGAGTAACAAACTCCTGATTCGTTTCAATTTTTTTTTTACCTCTAACAAATTATATTTTAATTTCACAATATAATTTATAAAATTTATTTGGAAAAATAAATATTCTTCATAATTTTTGTTGACTCCGAAGTTCTAATCCATCCTTCTGTCTTCATAATAAATGTACTAATCGTGTAGATGGTGTTTGCATATCTGGTTCTTTAATTGATTTTTTAAATCAAATGAAGCTGTGTATAAATATATGATCTACCCTAGTATCAATAACTTTTTTTTTTTATTGAAAGGTAATGTAATTTGTATTTCAAATCAAGAAAGTACACACATTAATACCGACGCGAATGATCTCAAAAAATAAGAAGACTTAATCCGGACGATAAGTCGGTTCTAATAATAAGTTCGAATGAAACGTACAAGTGGATAAAATGTGTATATGTTCCAACAACGGAAAACTAAAAATGCACAATAATTATTGAGCACACAAATGGCTCTTTCAACAACACTTCTACAATCAATGGAAATTCTGATAAACTGAGATTAAGAGACTTAGAAACTAAAAGTCACACACAACACCGTAGAGAAATAACTCTAATGGATTAGACACATACACAAGATCAGATAGTGGATAAATCATATCTGTTATTACACGATAAAAACTAAAATTAGAACACAACAGTGACAGACACACGTCCTTTATTGAACACAAACAACTAATGAAAAAAGCCCCTGCTACGCAGAAAAAGCCACTGACCACAAACCCATCGATGCAATCAAAAGAACCATGAGAAATAGTGTTGCAAGGAGCCAGAAACACCTTAGAAAGAGCACTACCACCACGCCGGCAAAGGAGACTCACACATTGATGCCGACGGCCACCGAACAAAGCAAGCGTTTCGCCCAGCCTATCACTACACCCGGGGACCAAAACCCATAAAGCACAGACCAACCGAAGTATCCACAAGCTTTGTACAGGCAATCGTCACCACTCGGCACCCCGCATCCTTCCACGCACCTCCACCAACTCCATAATTGTCGTGATGAGAGGGTCGAAACCCACGAGTAGCAGAGCCACCGAACTTCCCATGCAACCAAAAACAGTGTTCAAATATTCGACAGCCCATTCCCTCAGTCTTGCAACATTGCGACTCCGTAGATCACAAGACAGGCTCCATTATTACGACCCTCACCATGAAGCCCAAGACTCCTTCTCTAGGGCCGGAGATCCGGAGGCTAGCCAAATGGCGGTGCCGACTTCGGCCCCAAGGAGGAAAAACAAAAGTCGCAACCCTAGCGATAGAAGGAGAATCGCTCGAAGAGAGAGGAAGAAAGAAAGTTAGAAAGTGAGTTGGCATACGATGACGTAGTTAAACTCACTTATAATTCAATTTTTCTTTTGATATACATATCGAATAAGGAAAAAAAACATGCACACAATTGGTAGGTGCACTCTAATGGCACGCTCAATCTAAATGCATTAGACCTACTTATGGATGCCATCTAAGCAACTGAAGTAGCTACTGATCAACAAAATAAATGGCAATAACTCATTAATAAAGAGTTGCATCATAAATGACTTTTAAGTTTATGTAGCAATGTGAATTGAACTTAAATCACCAGACTAATTTTTAATATTTTAATTAGTATCTAACCAATCACATTATGACATGTCATTTAATAGATCTAAATATCAAATAAAATATAGTCAAAACATATTTTAAATTTTTAAAATGATGTCAAACTGATTAAACACCATTTTAAATATAAAGGGGTTGTTCTTTTGGAGTGTAACTTGAGTGTAGTTTTTGAGTTGAATTTGAGTTATAACTTGAGTTGAAGTTAGAACTTGAATAAAGTTGAGTAAAATTGAATAAAGTTGAAACTTAAAAGAACGTGAACTTGAATAAAATTGAAACTTGAGTTGTCTTTTTCGCCTAATCCTTAAGGCAGGAACGTGGAAAACCAAACTTTTTTTTTCTTTCTTTTTATTTTTATTTTTATTGAGAGCCCCCTTGACGCATCTTCAAGTTTTGAAAAACTCCTATTTTTCACAAACTTAACAATTTGCTCCCTACCAACTACCATTCACCAAAAGCTGGTCAGCATTTTGAACATCAACAGCTCTCAATAAAGCACCAAACCACCTTCATTTGCTTTCCCCTTGTGGAATAAAAACAAGGGCCTAAAAACAAAAAGAGAATCAGTAGTGCTTTACCTTAAAAAGAGTAGAACTACTCACAACTTGTTAGAATTTGATCTGATTCATTGAATTTAAATACATTGTTTGATGACAAAATTGTGGTGTAATTATAAAGTTTAGAGCCATAGAATAATAGCAGGATACATTTTTCTTATTCTGTGAAGTCTCCTTGAAAATTCGACTTGGAAAGGATACTTGAGAGTTTATAACTTGTTCACTTTGCGAATTCGAGTTTTCAATTCGAGCTGAGATGTGACATTTTCTGAGAATTTTTCACTGTAGCAGAAAAAAGTTAGATGTGATATTTTTTGAGAGCTTTTTACTGTAAAAACCTAAAACTAAAAACTCGAAATGGTGAAATAAACGAAGCCTAAACTACTACTTATCATATTTTCCGGTGTAGTCTTCTATATGAGAATCTTTGGTGTGTAACATACTACCAAAGCATTTTCTTCGAGGAGAAAATTAGGTGACACATCATAACTTTTACATGCTTTTGCATCTATATTGTAACTTTTTCATAACTCAGATTTATGCCGCATTTTATTGATTTTTAATTAGAAAATTTATGTCACACATAACTGAAAGCTCCACCATTAGTAACATGAACCCAAACTTAAGGTTTTTTTTTTTTTTTTTTGATGGAGCTATGCTTTTTTTTTTTAAATAGTATTCTTCAAAAAAAAAAGTGAATGCGTTTGGTTGGTGAATTCGTGCCATGATTCGAATCATAATTCGTGGTTCATTACACTATTTTTTTTTATAAAACATACACATAAATTAAAAATAATTTTAAATTTATGAATAAACATCTACTTAAAAAAAAATGGTATATAAAACAAAGAAAATAAAAAATTCTTTGGGAGAGGCCAATATTTGAGCCCAGTCCATTTCTAATCCAAATCTGAAGCAACAAAGAGTAGCTGTCCCGGCCTTGATTGCGATGAGTCAGTTGAAGACAGTAGGTAGGGACAGCTCTCTGACATTATTGTTTTTTGTAATTATGAAGTTTAGAGCCATAGAATAATAGCAGGATACATTTTTCTTATTCTGTGAAGTCTCCTTGAAAATTCGACTTGGAAAGGATACCTGAGAGTTTATAACTTGTTCACTTTGCGGATTCGAGTTTTCAATTCGAGCTGAGATGTGACATTTTCTGAGAATTTTTCACTGTAGCAGAAAAAAGTTAGATGTGATATTTTTTGAGAGCTTTTTACTGTAAAAACCTAAAACTAAAAACTCGAAATGGTGAAATAAACGAAGCCTAAACTACTACTTATCATATTTTCCGGTGTAGTCTTCTATATGAGAATCTTTGGTGTGTAACATACTACCAAAGCATTTTCTTCGAGGAGAAAATTAGGTGACACATCATAACTTTTACATGCTTTTGCATCTATATTGTAACTTTTTCATAACTCAGATTTATGCCGCATTTTATTGATTTTTAATTAGAAAATTTATGTCACACATAACTGAAAGCTCCACCATTAGTAACATGAACCCAAACTTAAGGTTTTTTTTTTTTTTTTTTGATGGAGCTATGCTTTTTTTTTTAAATAGTATTCTTTAAATAGTATTCTTCAAAAAAAAAGTGAATGCGTTTAGTTAGTGAATTCGTGCCATAATTTGAATCATAATTCGTGATTCATTATACTATTTTTTTTTTATAAAAAATACACATAAATTAAAAATAATTTTAAATTTATGAATAAACATCTACTTAAAAAAAAAATGGTATATAAAACAAAGAAAATAAAAAATTCTTTGGGAGAGGCCAATATTTGAGCCCAGTCCATTTCTAATCCAAATCTGAAGCAACAAAGAGTAGCTGTCCCGGCCTTGATTGCGATGAGTCAGTTGAAGACAGTAGGTAGGGACAGCTCTCTGACATTATTGTTTTTATATTATTTTTCGTTTTTTTATTTGAATTTTAAATATCGAATTATTTTGTTTGGCATATAAATAGGTCAATGGCCTTTCTTTTTCCGCCTTGAGCTACAAAATTTCCCTCGCAATTGCCGTTTGGCGAGCTAGAAAAAAATGGCGGAAACTGAAGGAAACCGAGAGAAAATGCCTAAACAGAAGGGAGAACGGAGCGTTCTGGCTCTCACCGGAGCCGCCGCGATCCTCGTTCTCGCCGTCAACTTCGGAATCAAAGTTTACAACTCCCGCAAGCAAAACAAGAAGAAGAAAGGTTTTGTCTTTTTCCCCGAGCTTCTCGTTTTCTTCTCCTCCTGTCTAAACGCGGCCAATCTTCCGATTCGGTTGTCATTTGGTCCTAAATTCGCGCGTGTGTTTTCCAGATCTTCCTGGCTCTAAGGTTCGTGTAAATTTGTCGGCGCTGGAGATTCTGAAATTGGCAGACCAAATTATTGCAAAGTCAAAGGAGATTCACGATGCAGTTGCTTCGGTGCCTCTTGAAAAGGTACTGAAACCAAATTTATACATTTTTTGATATGAAATCGAGTGTTTAGCTTGTATTTGTGTGTTGTACGATTGAGTTTATCTCATTACTGTGCGTATAGTAATGGTTTTGCAAAGTCTGTGATTTGATTGGGATTTTCGTCATTTATGGGATCGGAGAGCTTTTCTTTTACTTCTGATCTCTGGCTTGGCCGTGAAGTAACTCATTCTTTTGGTTCTTTGAAGCAATTCTATGCTCACTTTCCAAATGACAGATATAGAGTCAGTACACAATTGTTCTGTTATTTGACACACATATTCCCAGTACTAGAAATGAAAAGAAATTTCATTCCGCACATCTTTCTTTCTTTATTGGTGTATGGACATCTTATAGTTCTCTTTTGTCAAGAAATAAAGAAAAAAGTCAGTACAGTGACGTTGAAACCAAAAAAGAAAAAAGTAAAAAAAAAACTTCTTTGTTTGTTCTTGGTTGCTTTTCTTTTTTTGACTGTCCCTTTCTGCAGGTCACCTATACAAATTCCATATTCCCTCTAGCGGAATTAGAGGGACAACAGTTTCCCTTGGTCCAATCTTGTGTTTTTCCAAAGTTAGTAGCTGCTTCAGACGATGTTCGCAAAGCAAGTGCTGAAGCAGAGAGGAGATTAGATGCCCACGTTCTAATGTGCAGGTTTCATTAAATACTACTTTGTGTTTGTTAATCTTTACACTTTCTGCTCATTTCCTCCTCGTTTACCTCTTGCAGAGTTAGTGGGCCACTGCCATATGATAATTTTAAACAGTAAAGAGAGAACCTTTTGAGGGGCACGCATTAAAATAAGAAAAAAATTGAGTATTTCTTGAGTGTCAAGGTAATACCGTTACTTGATTCACCTGTCAATGAGCCAGTCATGTGCTAGTGGCCTGAATTATACGCTAGTTATGAATGCTATAGCTGTAGTTGAAGTGGCATAACATATTCACTTAGTTTGTTTAAAGTAGTATTCAAAGAAATAGCATATGGGAGCAAGTACTTCGCCGGAATATAATGAAGTATTGTGCTGTAAAATTTATGACCGTCTAGAGTTTATTTGATATCAGCAAATAATAGGAAGGGTCTGCATCAATATGGGCATGGTGCATTGCCTTTTAGGATAAAGGCATCAAGATTTTGTGGTTCATAGCCTATGTTAGGGACAGCCTATTTTGTTGAGATTTTGTTATAGAATACTAGAGGCTTTTTCATATGTGCATTGTGCAATGGTCCATCTTTTATTTACTTTTTACGCAATGACATTTAACTTGAAGTTTCATGCAAATATCTGGAGGATAACCAAAGTGAAGTAAAATCTTCAACTTGCTCTGCGAAGAATAGGATTGAAATAACATCATAATGTTCAAAATTGTTCAGAAAGCGTGAAGATGTATATCGTGTTGTCAAAGCTTTTGTGTCAAAGGGGGAATTGATGAGTGCTGAAGCAAAGCGCTATGCCCTCTGCCTGGTAAGAGCAAAGTCTGACCATTGACCATATTGAGCATATGATCCTCCAATGAAACTGTTGATTACGCAACTAAAATTTCTTTTCTGAGGTTATGTATTCTGATAGTTCTTTCTATTTTAAGCTTGAAAAAGAAAACTGTATATTGATTATTTCCTGATCAGTGACAGATGAGAGATTTTGAGCGAAACGGCTTGAACCTTACTTCAACCAAGAGGGAGGAAATGCAGCGGTTGAGAACACAAATTGATAACCTTAGCTTTCAATATATCCAAAACTTGAACGATGACAATTCCTTTCTTCTCTTCAGTGAGGCTGAGCTAGCTGGGTTACCTTTAGAGTTTCTTAAGGTGCAGTAATCTCTTTTCCTCTTGTTTATTATTATTAAGCAAACCTTCTTGACATGGCACCTTCCCAAGTTTAGAAGGGAGAACTGATAATCTCTCTCTTCCTTCTGCAGAAATTTATCAGTTTCTTTGCTGCCACAGTCGATTTAGCTTCTAGGTTTTTATTTTTTTTTTTATTTTTTTATTGCCAGTAGATCATTTTATGATGTGTTGTAAAGTCAATATTCTTCTTGCATAGAGAGGGAGATAGTCATGCATATAGTTACGTGGATGTTAAAGAGCCCCTGATGTACACGAAGCTTTTGAATTTGCCAATTCTTTTCTATGAAGATTGTTTGAGGTTGAAGTCTGGCCAAAAAGATAACGCAAATTCCTGAATGAGTTAAACTTGAGCTAGCCATTCTTACCTATGAAGATAGTTTGAGATTGAAGTATGGCCAGAAAAGCAAATGAAAGTGGCCTAAATAGTTTAAGCTTCAATAACCTTGGAATATATTAGAGATATCCATGTAAAAGTAATGTCAGATCATCATCATTGTAGATCAACTCAATTTCAAAGTTTAAAAGTATTAATAGTTTACTTTTCTGGATGGATTTACTCCTGTGCAGACCTTAAACAAGACTGCAAATGGTAAATTCAAGGTCAGTTTGAAGAGTAATCATGTTGCAGTAGTACTAGAACTTTGTAAGGTATGCTGTTGTATAGTTGTGTTCAAGTATCTGTAAAATGAATCAGGTCAAGTTTCTTACTGCAATGACGTTGTTTAATAGTTGTGAGCAGATATTGATATACTTCAGTTTTTTCATTTTTCATTTTTGTTTTTTTTTGTTTTTTTTTTGTTTTTTTTTGGTGTATTAAGGTGGGAAAAACAAGAAAGATGGTAGCGGTGGCATATAGTAAGAGATGCGGAGAAGTCAACCTTTCTGTCTTAGAAGATCTGGTAAACTTTTTATTTTGTTTCCCCCCCTCTTCTCCACATATTTATTAGATCAATTCTACCTTTTACAGAATATATATACATATATATATATATATATATAATATTTTTGAATATATGCTCTCTGTCATAACTAACTATTATTAATTTCGTACTGGTTTTGAGATATTCCCTTGTTTTCCAGTTGAAACAAATAACTATTTTCAGCACCGAATCCTATTAACTTGAAACTGTTTAACTTGCACAGATATATAAATGCAAGTTCTCTCTCTCTCTCCTTTTTTGAATATGAGAAAGAATTCAATAGCACAATGTTAGTATTTTTGTTTTCAGTTGGCAACTTTAGGCTATTTAATATCGAGAAAGTGTGAAGTGTAACTGGTAGAACTTGGGAGCACTCATAGATACTTTTACTGAGTGTACAATGGTTTTTAGCTCAACCCTTTCCTTAGCATATTTTTGTAAAAGTTGATTAACAATCATTGTTTTGTACCTTAAGATTGACTTCTTTTCCACTTTCAGTTCTTATGATTTACAGGGATACTATACTGAATGAAAGTGTACAAAAATTAATTGCTATTTATATTACCTTGATTTAGGTTCAGCTGCGCCATAAGTTTGCTCGCTTACTGGGTTATTCAAATTATGCTGATTATGCTGTTGATCTTAGAATGGCAAAGACACCATCAAAGGTTTGTTTAGCGCTACCATTTCTTGTCCTCATGATATGTATAATGGTAACTTTACAAAAAAGGGATAAAACTATAGAAAAATTTTCACAGTTCTTCCTATTTTTGCTCTTTTTAAAATTTATATTTCTCGTTTATGGGTTAGGCAGTGATTAAGCAATCAAAGTGATGGATCAACCAATTGCATGGTCGTATTTTTCTCTAACTTATCTGCAGCTTCAAGAATGTGTTGGAGGATCCTCACGTTAACCTGTCCTTGTTCACATGTTGCATTCGAGATTAATTTTTCCATCAGGATCCCATTTCCAAAGTAAAACTTTTGAAACCTAAAAATCAATGAGAGGTTGAATAAGTTCTTTTGCTTCAAAACTTCACGTAGCTGAAAGTCTTTGTGATGTATTTCCAGGTTTTTGAGTTCTTAGAGGACATCTCCAGCAGTTTGAATGACTTGGCCGCTAAGGAACTCAAGATGTTGAAGGACTTAAAGGTTAGATATCTAGCATATGCTATATGATTTCCAATCCATTGGCTTTGTTCTGTTCTTCATTCATTTAAGTCTTATGTGAAATCAGAAGAAAGAGGAAGGAGAGCTTCCATTCGGAATTGAGGATTTACCTTACTATGTGAAGAAGGTTCAACAGCAAGAGTTTGATTTAGACTTTGGGGATCTTAAGCAATACTTTCCTGTCAATTTGGTTTTACCTGGGATTTTCAAAATAGTCCAAGACCTATTTGGTAATCACATAGTCTTCATATTGTTTATAGTTCCCCATATTTTATTATTCACTTTGTTCCTTATGTTACTAAAACTGTTACTTCTACCTTTATTTTATGCAGGTTTAAGGTTTGAGGAAATTGATGATTCTGAAGTTTGGCATTCTGATGTCCGTGTATTTTCAGTTCTTGAATCAGGTTCTGGTGAACTCATGGGCTATTCCTACCTTGATATGTACACAAGGTCCAAGAGCACTCATTTTTCATTTTATTCAGTGCACTCATTTTCATTTTGTTTATTTATATATGTATATTGTTTTTTGTGTGTGTACAAAAGTAGTGACCCAAGTTTGATGGAAATCAACTGATGTTGTTTCTTTGAACAGAGAAGGAAAATATAATCACACCTGTGTTGTGGGTCTTCAAAATGGTGCATTATCACCCAACAGTGCACGTCAGGTTTGTGCTTTCAAACTATAAAAGTCCACATGGAAAGTAAAAGTTTTGTACTTTGTGGCCACTGAATTTTTCCCTTTTTGCTAATAGCGTAGAGAATTTGTCCATCGGTGATCTTCTCCTTTCCAAATGTGGGCTCCTCCCCCACGTTTTATAGTGTTAAAGGACCCTTCTTGCGTCATGGTCTTATTTTGTGTGTTAGAGTGAGATTTTTCTTTTGAGTTCGTGTGGTGATTTCAGTATATGTTCCATATTGCATCATGATCATTGTGTGCCTGTCAGCTCTTCAGTTGTCATGTTCATAATTTGCATACATCATGAATATTCTATCATCCTATTTTAGCCAATCCAATTGTAATTTATTTATTGTTTGTTTCTGCGACCAGATCCCCGTGGTGTTGTTATTATCTCAATTTCAAAAGGACGAGGAAGGACAACCTGGGTTGTTACGATTCTCTGAAGTGGTTAATTTCTTTCATGAGTTTGGCCACGTGGTATGTTATATTTCCTTTTTCACATGTCCTGGAAGCAAAACTTGGATTATTTCCTTTCCATGTGTCCTGGAAGAAAAAGTTGTATTATCTTCTCACTGAAGTTATTTTACCTTGCAAATTGTTTCCGTGAGATTTCACCATGACATAGAAACATCTTCTTATGGTTATGGTGATGTGACATATAACACCCGGCTTTAATTGTTTTCTTTTAGGTTCAACACATATGCAATCGTGCATCTTTTGTGAGATTTTCTGGCCTGGGCTATGATCCAGATTTTGTTGAGGTCCCTGCTCAGGTGCTAGAGAACTGGTAACTCACGGATCATTCTCTTTATTTTACTGATTGGATTAAACCACATTCTCCCTTTATTAAAGTGTTACGAAAATTTTAGGTGTTACGAGATTTCTTCTTTGAAGTTGATATCTGGCTTCTATCAGGTGAGGATTAATTTACCCTCCTCTTTTCTTCCCTCTAATGCCACTAAGTTCAATTACATCAGCCGTATAATTTTCTGATTTTGGTGACTTTAAGGATATAACAAGGCCCATAAAGGATGAAACATGTAAATCGCTTAAAAGATGGAGATATTCATTTTCTGCCCTCAAATTGAAGCAAGAAATTCTTTATTGTAAGTCCTTTGACCATTCAGATATTTCCAACTGGAATGGTAGATTGATTCTTGCAGGTTTCAAAACTTTTATTGGATTGCTAACCCATTAATCTAGTTCAGCTTGATCTTGGTTTTATGATTTCGCCATAAATATGATGCCTCTCTGTGGCAATTACATGACAGAATTAGAATGTTACGATAGGTTTTATTTACTAGATAAATTGGGTAAATGCAGCCATAGTGGTTGGAGTTTTTGGTATCTAATATTTAGGTTTATTAAGGAAATGGAGTTCAATAGAACCTGGGTGGGACAATGAAGAATAAGGGATTTCCAGGTGTATGCTATCATTTGTGGGGCTGGTCCTTTACTTTTAAGCTCTTTTTAGTTTACAGGGTGCGCATTAACACGTGAAACAATATGATGACTGATGAGGATGTGTGCACTTTGGCTCTGATCGATGCGGTTTTGTCATGTTGGCACAATAGACTGTTAGCATATTTTATCATGCACCGTAACACCATGAGTTCCAACATATTCGTGCTTTTTTATTTTTTATTTTTTTATTTTTTGGTGTGTGCTTCTGCTTCTTCTGGAAAAACCATTATTGTATTATGCACCTGATTACAACCATGTTACTGAATAGTTTTCTTCTTGGCTCCTACATGACTTAAAATTATCTCTTATGTTAGGTCTCTTTGATCAAATTATACATTCTGCTGACAATGTCGATAGTGTTGAGTTATTCAAGCATCTTCATCCGAAGGTACATCTATAGCAATTTCTTTATCAAATTGTACTTGTGAGGAATTATGAATCTTTTGCAGTCTCTTTCTTTTAGTTTGTTCATTTGATTTTTTTTTTTTAATAATTACTGGTGCAGATTTTGTTAGGTTTGCCAGTGTTGGAAGGTTCAAATCCAGCTTCACGTTTTCCTTGTAGTGCTATTGGTTATGAAGCTGCGTGTTATAGTCGTATTTGGAGCGAGGTTCGTCTCTTCAATACTACATGAAATAGTCATGTCATTCACGTCTTTCTGAGCAACACATACTCCATCTGAACTTTATAATTTGTTTACCGGTGCGTCAAAACTTACAGGTTTTTGCAACTGATATATTTTCTTCAAAGTTTCGTGGTAGCCTTTTGAATCAGTATGTTGGCATGCAGTTCAGGAACAAGGTAAAACTTTGCTCTTAATCACACTTTTGATACTTGTTTACTGCAAAAACCGGTACAGAATGAAAGTTATGCTTGTAAGAGTCGGCCTATGTTCATTTCTAACTTTTAGTTCTGGGATTTTACCAATAACTTGAAGGTATTGGTCCCTGGTGGATCAAAAGAACCCATTGAAGTCCTGTCAGATTTTCTTGGGAGAGAACCATCTATTCAAGCCTTTGTTGACGCCAGAGCTGAATACAGTTTGTGATTGCAGAAGCTTTCATCCTTCACTTTCCCTTCACTTGGCATTCTGCGACTTTGGTATCTGGGGGATCAGATTCACACTTCTTGTATGTAGCCCCTACTCTATAAATTTTTCCTGCTCGGTTCTTGGTTTTGGTTCCTGAATCTTCTTATTTATTGATGAAAGCAATAATTTTTTAAAGTTACGTTGCCCTATGGCATTACATTTTTGGTGGATCACATAATTTATCAAAGTAACATTATTTTTGTATTAATTATCCTGTCTACACGATTCGAAACACCTTCCTCTTGTAACTTCTTACCCTTTTCTGCTTGCGTGTGTCATTTTCTTAAAAGACCTTCCTACTCCATAATTCTTATATGTTGTTATGGGCAGTTAGTGTTCCATGGAAGTCCTACATTTGAATAGAAATTCACATATAAACAAAGTCCTATATTCCTTCAGTTGAAAGTTTAAAGATGACATAGGTAATACGAGATTTCCCTCTCTTGTTTGGAAGTTATTTTGTGCCACGCTGTTTGGGAGGTCAATTTATCCATGTTTCGTTATTCAATATGGACAATTTTATTTGGTGGTCAAAGTAGAAAAGATTGATTAACTGCGAATAAATCCAAACTATAAATAAGTTTGGGCAAAATAATAAGTCATAACCACGTCTGCTTTTGGGGCGTGACACTAATTTTTGTTATCGATATTCTCCTCCTTTGAGCGGCTCATGTTGGTACATTGCACATCAGTTGGTGTACAAAAGTTGGGATTTAAGTTGGTGTCTTTAGTATTACTCATTTGTAACAGATAATATCATTCGCAGAGGAAACAAAGAAAATCTCAAATCTTTTGATCTTTTCATAATATCTGGACAAGTTTAAAAGAATAAAAGAATTCCCAAAAAATGGCTCGGTCTGTAATTACCAGTCTCTCAACTTCATGGACGTCAAGCTTGGTGTATTTATATGATATTGGAATTTTATAAGGATATATGTAAAGTCTTGGTTGTTGTTTGGCGCTTGTTTTCATGTTCTCCCCGTAGTTAGACGTAAATTCCTTTTCATTACCAAATTCATGACTTCTGGAGCTAGTTGCTTAAAAAGAGAGGGAGATCGACTTCCTATAAAATCAATTTTCTCCTTCTACGTAACAAAAGGCTCGAGGTTCTTTTCTTGATTGGAGCACACAAACGTTGTTTATTTTGTCACGAAAATATAATTATTTGTTGCGGTCTATTTGGCACGTAAATGCCACTTTTGCAATAGGTTGACACCTACGAGACAAAATATAGATCACAAAGTTAGGCTTAAGCGATATCCGTTACTCACATCCCAAAAAGGAAAATTTAGTTAAATGACTTTTTTTTTTCTACCATTTTTGATAAATGGCCGACATTTTTATTTTTAAATAAATGGCCAAACTTTTTAATTTTAAGAAAATTGTCGTTTTTCTATAATAGTCAATCAATGACGGACTTACGGTCAATTAATGATTGACTGATTCATTATTAATTTACTAATAGTTTATTATTGTAATTTATTGATTGAATTTGATTAATTACTAATTGATTTTAGTTAATTATTAACTGATATTGATTAATAGTAAAGAAGTATCGAATTAATAGGTTTAAAGCTATCACTGTTAAGTTAATTAACGATAAATTAGTCAATTAATAACTGACCACTAAATTAATAAGTGATAAGTCTATGCCGACCAATGATTATCCACTAAGTTAATTTTAAAAAAAGGGATCGTTTTGCTAATTTACAAAACTTTGGCCATTTATTAAAACAATCCTTCAAAAAGGGGCCATTTGCCTCTACATCCCTCTTGAAAACTTAAAATTCTAATTGAAAAAGTTGGTTAAATTTCAGTTACAATCCACTTCATAAGAAATATTGTAGTTGCACCCAAACTTAACAATTGATGAAATATATACTTATGCCCTTATTCAATAAAATTTCTCTCTAATTTTTATTTTTTTATTTTTTTTATAATGTCCACACTAAAAAATATTTGCACAAAGAGAGAGGTGAACATAAACACAATATAAAATAAACTTTTATTTGATATTTTTATTTAAAGGAAAATAAACAATCTTAAAGGTACATAGGTTCATGTAATCTGTTTCTCTGCTCAAGGGCCCGGAGCTCCAACGCAGGCACAAATGTCTCCCTTGAGACAATGAAAAGAGGCAAGAATCGGGCCCATATGCGCTCTGCAAAAAATTCCCCATGTTTGCATATTACATGGAACTATTAGTGCGTTTAGTTAGTATATTCGTGCTATGATTTTAATTATAATTCGTGATTTATTACAGTATTTTTTTCTATAAAAAATACACGTAAATAAAAAATAATTCTGAATTATGATTATAAATTCGCGTTTAGTTAATATATTCGTGCTATGATTTTAATTATAATTCGTAATTTATTACAGTATTTTTTTCATAAAAAATACACGTAAATAAAAAATAATTCTGAATTATGATTATAAATTCATAAACCAAACATCAATTATGACCAGAGATGAATCTCAGAGGCGGAGCTGCTTTGGTCACCACAACCAACGACAACATTGTCAACACAACAAGCATCATTTTTCTCTGTTGCTCCATTGCAAATGTCAAGTGGTTGGTCTCTAACTATTTTGCTGCTTCAATGTATTATTGTTCAACTTGGTACTTAATTGAGTTGTGAATATAGATTTATATAGTCATAAAAAGCAATGGCCATTACCATCAGAAATTTCACACATATTCAAAGTATCCTCAAAATAACAGGTGAAAATCTAAACAAATGAGTCGTATTTAGTATGTGGTTTAATTTTCTTTTTATCAAAATCTAACTACATATTCATATTGTGATGATTTTTAAGTGGACTCTATTATTGAAATCTTATTTAGTATGTAGTTTATTATTATTCTTATTATTTTTTATATCAAAATAACTTAATTAGAAACAATTTGTTCAACACATTAATAATCGAGCTTAAAAAAAACTCATTTGACAAAAGCATTATAGTCGAAGAATAAACGCAGTTGACAGAACGAAAAAGACTTAAAACATTAAGATCACTCATAATACCGCGTAAGATTAAACATACTAAATTAGACCAACCATGCCATAAAAGAATGACACGACTTATCGTTACTACATAACGAAATCATAAATACTGCAAGCACAAAAAAAGACATTGAATAAGAAGAATCGACATTCTTTCATTATATTAAAATAAAAATTAAAAACAAGATAAGATCAACACGGATAAAATCATCAGTATTAAGCTGGACAAGTATAATCATAAGAGATAGATTGGCGATGGGCTCTCTCGCGTTTTTGTTCGTGTGAATAATTGGAAGAGCTGCTAAACTTTTACAATCGCACATTCCATTTTTGAAAACAAATGCTTTCTTTGTCGGATTTAGCCGACTTAGTAGACCAAAAAGTATACTTTATCAAAATTGTCGCGTCTTTTGGGGATTTTAAAAGGTGAAAACAATTCAATGAACTTGTATAAACGAAACAAGAAATATAAAAGTAAAAAAAGAAAAAAGTATACATATGAGTGGAAGAAAACAAAACTGAAAGAAAAGTCTAAGCAATATCCTCATTTAAAAGGGGAAAAAAAGCTTGAGAAAATAAAGAAGAAAATAAGCTTCATAGCCTTTTAAAATGGGTTTTGTTTTAAATGTAGAAATAGAAAGAGGATTTTTTTTTTTAATAAAAAAGTTAGGATTGTTTCTAAAACTGTATTTTGTTGTTCTTCTATAAAAATATCTGAGTATAACCAAAAAATAAAACCAAAACCTTGTTCTTTTTACAATTCAAATTATATTGTTATAATATTTATCTTATAAAAATTCAAATTCAATATTTTTGTTATAATATTTTTCTCTATAATACACAACTCAAATTCTTAATTTGAGTTGTGAAACAAACATAACTAAAGTCTTAAAAAATAAAAATGGAGAAGAAAAAAGTTCCTCAACATTTATCAAAAATTCTCTATAAAAATTAAGGATGTCTTTTTAGGTCTTGTTCATTTTACCGATTCGAGTTTAGAATTCGAGTTTTGCTACAGTAAAAAGCTCTCATAAACAGTCACATCTAACTTTTTTGCAATAGTAAAAAGCTCTTACATAAAATCACATCTTAACTCGAATTAAAAACTCGAATCAGCGAACTAAACGGTAGATTATTTACAGATTTACTTTTGAAGTAGGGGGTTTAGGACTCGTTTGACAAATATATTTAAACTCATGATTTTAATTTTATTACAATATTTTCTTCTTAAAAAAAATTTGAATTCAAAAATTTCCACTAATGGTTCTCTCACAAAGTTCTAGCTAATAAATCAAAATCATTAATATAAAGACGTGCACAAAACGTGCCTTAATAATTTATCCATTGATTTTTTAATTTTAACAACTTACCTCCCAACTCACAAAGCAGTTGCAACTTGCAATAAACCACATTTTGTTGATAATTTCTTGAATTGGTATTACCAAGCCTTGTATGTAATTGTATGTTTTGTTTTCCGGGGAAAAAATTGTAATTGCATAAAAAAACGACAATAATAACGTTGTCGTTCGAACTGATAGATATATATTTTCATTTTTGCGGGCGAATTGATGATATTTTTCACGGTTAAGGGATTTTAAGAGGCCTGCTACGTTTGAAACTTTGAATAGAGAAAAAGGAGGAAACATTATCAAACAAAATATTTTCTCAGTCAACAAACAACAACAAGAGAAATAAAAAGGATAACAAAATCCGCGATTTTCTCCGCTGAGGTAATTACCAAAGCCCCCACTTGTTTATTTTTCTCCCCCATTTTTGTAAATCCCCTGTAGCTTCAATTTTTTTTTTTGTCTTTAATTGCGTACTTTATTTTCATTTATTATCAGAAGATTGGAAGCGTAAGAGAATAGCGGTGAAGATTGATTGATTCTGATTTCTTCATTTTTCTAGTGGCAGAACTGAAAAATCGAAGATTGTGATCGAAGAAAGCACCGGTTTGGTCTGGTCTTGAGCAGTAAAAAGGTGGGTTTTGCTTCTTTTCCCAAAACCCCCTCGGTTTGTTTCGTTTTCAGGAGGTGTATGAAAAGATAGAGAAAGAAAAAAGGAAAATCTTTGGTGGGTTTTTTTTTAGAATTTTCATTTTCAGTGTTGTGCTTGAAATGGGGTTTCAGGATTTTGAAATCTTTTTTGTGGGTCTCTTCTTATTCGATGGATTGTTTTGTAGCTGAAAATCTTGGGATTTCGTGTTGTAATCTTTAGAGGGTGGCAGTGGCACTTGGTCTTTTGTGTAGTTTGAGTATGTTCAAACAGATTCTTAGTAAGCTTCCGCGGAAGTCTTCTAAGAGTGTCGAAAATCGTGATTCTAGTAGTGCTTCCACCAGTTCAAGAAGTGGAGAATTAGGGACTAGAAAGTCTGGAAATTTAGGAGCTAATTATGCTTTAGAAGTTGGTCAGAATAACGGAAACAAAAATGCCCGAATTGCGAATGTGAAGTCGAGGCCTAATGGCTTCCCGGTGTCGTCGTCGTCTTACGAAGCATTGCCAGCGTTCAGGGATGTTCCAAGCTCCGAGAGGCAGAGTTTGTTAATAAAAAAATTGAACTTGTGTTGTGTTGTATTTGATTACACTGACCCAACCAAGCACCTCAAAGAAAAGGAGATCAAACGCCAAACATTGTTGGAGCTAGTGGATTACTTGACTTCTTCCAATGGTAAATTTTCGGAAACGGTTATGCAAGAGGGCATAAAAATGGTATCGGCAAATTTGTTTAGGTCTTTCACCCCGCAATTGCGCGAGCACAAAGTTGTGGAAGGTTTTGATTTGGAAGAGGAAGAGCCTTCTATGGATCCAGCATGGTCTCATTTGCAAATTGTATATGAGTTTCTCTTGAGGTTTGTTGCATCACCTGATACCGACACGAAATTGGCTAAAAGATACGTTGATCACTCGTTTATTCTCAAGTTGCTTGATCTTTTTGACTCTGAGGATCCTAGAGAAAGGGAGTATCTAAAAACCATCCTGCACCGCATTTATGGGAAATTTATGGTACATCGACCATTCATAAGGAAAGCTATCAACAACATCTTTTTTCGTCTCATCTTCGAGACTGAGAAGCATAATGGTATTGCGGAACTGCTAGAAATTTTGGGAAGCATTATAAATGGTTTTGCTCTGCCTCTGAAAGAAGAGCATAAGTTATTTCTTGTTCGGGTGCTTATCCCCTTGCACAAACCGAAATGCTTGGTGATGTACCATCAACAATTATCTTACTGCATCACACAATTTGTGGAAAAAGATTGCAAGCTTGCTGATACAGTCATAAGGGGTTTGTTGAAGTACTGGCCAATCACCAATAGTAACAAGGAAGTCATGTTCTTAGGTGAGTTGGAGGAAGTTTTAGAAGCGACTCAGCCTCCGGAATTCCAGCGTTGCATGGTGCCCTTGTTTCGCCAGCTTGCTCGTTGTTTGAACAGCTTTCACTTTCAGGTAATTTGGTTTCTTTAATTCTCTAATGATTACTTTGCTTTTTAATTCTTTCATCTGATTATGCATAGAGTGAACTTTCACGGTGACATCTTCAATTCTGCAACATAATAGCATGCCATTTGTAATTGTCATCTATGACCTTTACAAAGCTTTCTGTGACAATGGAATGTGAATCCTTAATGTTAAAGTAGGTGTGCAAAATTCTTGTTATGTATCTTTATGGCACATGGTTTCTTGTACCATACATTTATCCATTTTTTCTTTTATTTTGCCTGCTCACCAATTAGTTGCATTTACAAAGTGATCGAGCCAAGTTGAGGAAATGGAGTAAAAGCTGTAAATTGTTATGGAAATGCTTGTTATTATCTAAAATTCTTCAACTTCTGCCTGAATTCTCATCACAGTGGATGCTAATGGCCATTGGCCAATTAGACCAACTTTTATAACAGTCTGTTTGAACCCAATAGCAAATTTTTATTTCTTATTTCTTATTTCTTTTTGTTTTTATTTTTGCTTTTAGTGTTGTAGTAGACTCACTCGCACATTTACATCCTAAATCCAGTCTATAGAAATAGACAGATGTCTTATCTGATTGATTAGTACTGTTGCAACCTTGGTGATATCTATAGTTAAGGGATCTTCTTCCTTTTTCAACCGCTGATTCCTAGTCCTCACATAATGCACAACTTGTTCCTTTCTTTCAGGTTGCAGAGAGAGCCTTGTTTTTATGGAACAATGACCATATTCAGAACTTGATCAAACAAAACTGTCATGTTATACTGCCCATAATATTTCCTGCTTTGGAGAAAAATGCTAGGAATCACTGGAACCAAGCTGTTCATAGCTTGACCTTAAATGTCCGTAAGATCTTCCATGATCTTGATCCCGAGCTGTTCAAAGAATGCTTGGTCACGTTTGAGGAAGAGAAGTCGAAGGAAGAAGAGATTAAAGCAAGACGTGAGGCCACATGGAGACGTCTAGAAGAGCTTGCTTCAAAGAAAGCGACGAGCAATGAAGCGGTGCTCGTTCCTTACAAAGCTCCTCCGAGTACAGCCTCGGTTTAGCTGCAGCAGGAGTTTCTAGGTGACAGTTCCAATGGCCTCCATTTTTTGTTTCTTGATTGAGATGGGGTTGGTGACGTGGTGAGTGGTTGACTGGTTCAGGGGGTTTTAATGTTTATGCATTCAATTATTTTCTCACCTGCTGAGAGAAATATTTCAGATCATATCATGTGGGAAGAGTCTAGCCAATAACTAAACAAAATCCCAGAAATTACATTGCCAATTATTTTGTTGATCCTTTTTCCTTCAAATCTTATTCTAAGGTCTTTTGCTGATATGGGTATGTCATGCATGCAATACCCACATTCCCTAAATTTCTCACCAAAAGAAAAGAGGAAAGCATTTTACACTAGGGTTGGTTTGAACCTGTTGAGTTTTACATATTTTCTTTATTTGGAGGTGATTTTGACTATATTTAGCATGTTTTCTTTATTTTGAGGTGATTTTGACTATATTTAACGTTTAAAAACATGGACTTCCGGGTTGGTACCTATCATAGAAAGCAACCCACTAGAAAATGATGGGAATTTCTCTAAGGTTCCTGCCCCTGGGCCAGAGCGTTTCTACCAAACCTTAGTGACATAGAATGTTATATGTTTGATAAGTAATAGTATCTTTTTGGGACACAATGAAATGTCCATCTTCACTGCAACATGATTGTTAAAAAAAATCTCATTACCTGTTCAACTACAAGCAAAATAATTTGTTTGAATCAATTATAAGCAAGCTTGTAACACCTCAAGGTTAATGAATAGTAACCCAAAAAAAAAAAAAAAACTTGTAGAGTTAATTGAATTATTTGCTTAGATGCTCGTGGCTGTAATGCTATCAATGGAGTTTGGATTGTCTGATCCCAGGTCGCAGTTGGCAAATGCTACCCTTTTTTTGGCTCTGGAAAAGAGTAAGGAAAAAAAAAAAAAAAAAAAAAATTCCAAATATAAATTCTTGGAAAAAGATCAAATTCACGTTAAAGGAAGTGCTAATTTATGTACTTTTCCTTCTTGGTTTATGTCACTACCAACTTTTAACTTTTATTTGGAGAACTAAAAAACTTATCTTAATAAGATAGCAAAGAAGATATTACAAAAAAAAAGAAAAAAAAAAGAAAAAGAAGAGATCATCAAGAGAAAAAGAGAAAAAGAGAGGCTGTGATTCCGTTCCCATGAGTTGGCAATGAGTTGGCGATTTTTGATAACAAAAGGCAAACGTAGTGACCTTGTAAATGCCTTTAACGTTGGGGAAAAGGTTATTTCTACAATTAAATTAAAAACAAAAACATAAAACAAACAAAAGAGTTATCTATCTACACTGAAATTCCATAATTCAATTCTCCTTTTTTTTTTTTTTGGCTTATTTCCTTGTTTTTTTTAAAGAACTTTTTTATTTGCAAGGAAAGGCTCCCCACTCTCCAACTTGCACTTAACAAAATTACAGAGAGAGAGAGAGAAAACCTTTTCTCTTTCTTTCGTCAACTTTTGTTTTTGTTTTATTAATCTTATTATTTATTATAATATTCGTTTCCTTTATCTTCTCTGAGAGAGACCCGTATTAATTTACGAACTGTCTGAATGTTCTGTTCTTAGGAGGGCTGTTTTGGTCAGCTTGTCCTGTTTCTCCCTTTCTCTTGCAAAAGAAAAAAAAAAAAAAGAGCAAAAGAAAAGATCTTTGCCCTCTCAAGCTCTACTAATTCGACTCTTCCTTGGTAAGTATCTAGCATTTTGTCCTTTTCTTTATTTTTCTTCCTTTAGTCTCGTTCTGCTTTTGGTCACTGCCCTGTTTGTTTCTTCACTAATTCACCACTTTGTCCCTTTCATTATTGCATTATTTTTGGTGGGCAAATTCTATCTTGGCATTTTGGATCACACCCAGATTTGGATTTGCTGATTTTTGGTGATCATTATGATCTTCAACCAGGTAATTTAAAGAAAAGATGATACAAGATTGGAGCTTCTTCTAGTATAGGTCCTTGACATAGTTATAATTGTTTTTATTTATTTGTTTGGAAGTTGAAAGTGTCATTTTTTAAGCTTCTGGTTCTGGGTTACTGAGAAAAAGTCCCGTGCTTTATTAGAGGAAAGGAGAATGATACATGAAGTTAAAAGTTTCGGCTACGATGTTTTACTTTCTGGGTTCTGTTTAATCTTCATATGGGCATCAAATTTGTAAAAAGAGGAATATTTTTTCATTGGTTTGAGATGGGATTTTTGCCTCCGGTTTTGTTCTCACTTTGTGAAGTTGGGGTTCTTTTCACTTTGGTGGGTCGGTTTCTGCTCTGAAGCAGCAGCTTTTTCGAAGTTTGGAGCTTTGATTGGATTTATTAGTAAGTCATGATCAAGCAGATACTCGGTAAGCTTCCACGGAAGCCATCTAAGTCAGCTGAAAAATCTGACTTTGGGGGTTCATCTGCTCCTTCAAATGCTTCTTTCAGTTCAAGAAGTAGTGATCTAGCGAGTACCGGGCCAATAAATGCGAATAGTATATCTCTTCCTAGCCTTGATTCTGTTTCAAATTTAGGATATAGTCATGGAAGTAGGCTTGCCCAAGTTGCAAATACAAAGCCAAATGGCAACTTAGTAACTGCTTCCTACGAAGCCTTGCCAGCATTTAGGGATGTCCCAAGCTCCGACAAGCAGAACTTGTTTATCAAAAAGCTGAACTTGTGTTGTGTTGTCTTTGACTTCACCGACCCGACTCAGCATCTGAAGGAAAAAGAAATTAAAAGACAGACATTGCTTGAGCTGGTGGATTATGTTACTTCTGCAAATGGGAAATTCAGTGAATCTGTCATGCAAGAGGCTATAAAGATGGTGTCCGTGAATTTGTTTCGGTCAATGTCTCCACAACCCCGCGAGAATAAGGTCGTCGTGGAAGGTTTTGATCTGGAAGAGGAAGAGAGTTTAATGGACCCTGCATGGCCACACTTGCAAATTGTGTATGAATTCTTTCTAAGGTTTGTTGCATCTCATGAAACCGATGCAAAGTTGGCCAAGAGGTACATTGATCATTCTTTTGTTCTCAAGTTGTTGGATCTGTTTGATTCCGAGGATCCTAGGGAAAGGGAGTATCTCAAAACGATATTGCATCGCATATATGGAAAGTTCATGGTGCATCGCCCGTTTATAAGGAAGGTGATCAACAACATATTCTTCTGTTTTATTTTCGAGACAGAGAAGCATAATGGGATTGCTGAGCTTTTAGAGGTTTTGGGAAGTATAATCAATGGTTTTGCTCTGCCGCTTAAAGAAGAGCACAAATTATTCCTTGTCCGGGCTCTGATTCCCCTTCATAAACCGAAATGCTTACCGATGTATCATCAGCAGTTGTCATATTGCATTACGCAGTTCGTGGAGAAAGACTGCAAGCTTGCAGATACCGTCATAAGAGGTTTGTTGAAGTATTGGCCGATTACTAATAGTTCAAAGGAAGTTATGTTCCTAAGTGAACTGGAGGAAATTCTAGAAGCAACTCAGCCAGCAGAATTTCAAAGATGTATGGTACCCCTTTTTCGTCAGATTGCTCGTTGCTTGAGCAGTTCTCACTTTCAGGTTGTGAGATATAAAATATGGTCTTCAGTTATTTTATTTTTTCATTTCATGCACGAACTATTATAAGCCAAATCAAATCTATAAATAGCTGAAGGCAACATCCTAAAATATGGTTGAAAACGTCATGGATTTAGTTTTAAAGAATCTACTTGGATGCTCATACTTTCACCTTTTCCATTATGCAAAATGTATCTCACCCAAAATCTGTTAAATTCTAAGGTTAAAAGAGAACTTATAGAGTTTAGAGCAATTGTTCATTATATATTTTCGTTTTACCAAGCCTACTGGCAATGGTAAGAAACTTCTTAGGTGCCTATTCTTAGTAGGAATTTAATACTGAATCCAGTATTGTACATGAAACTTCTCTATATGGAATATTGAACTAAAACTTGCATGCCAAAATCAAATACTAGTTGAGTTATTTTTTCCTTTCAATTCTTAGACATGTTATTCCTACCATGAACCTGAAAAAGTAGCTTTGCTTTCTTCCTTCTACAGGTGGCGGAGAGGGCTTTGTATTTGTGGAACAATGATCACATTGAGAACTTAATTAGACAAAACTGTAAAGTGATACTTCCCATCATCTTCCCGGCCTTGGAGAATGGTCGTAATCACTGGAACCAAGTGGTCCAAAGCTTGACGCTTAACATCCGCAAGATTTTCTCCGATGTTGATCCTGAACTGTTTGAGGAGTGTTTGTGCAAATTTCAGGAGGACCAATCAAAACTGGGGGAGACAAGAAGAAAACATGAAACTGTGTGGAAGCGTTTGGAAGAGATTGCTGCATCAAAAGCTGCTGGTGAAGCAATTCTTGTTCCTACCTCAAAACCAACAGAAACACTTTCAAGTTAGTCATACTCGCCATAGTTAAGAGTCTCGATTTGTTGTTCTTTTTTTTATTGTTGTCAAGGGAGCAAGTAGATGAATGGTTTGCTTTGAGAGGTCGGATGCTTGTCGATTGCTGTCCACACGATTTGCTGTTCATGCTTCTATACATGGCCTTAATGCACGAGACATTTAATTGAAAATATGAAGTCGGATTCTTGAATCAGCGCAGATATCATAAGGGGGTTACACCACAAGTAAGAGTAGAAGATTGCCCAGAATGGATATATTTCTATAGCTAATGCTTGAGATGGCATGACGAAACCACCAATCACCAAGCACTTTACTTACTTATATACGGTTTTAATCAGTTCCATATACTTGAACTAAAATCTTCTATGTTATGTAGTATAATACCTGTTGATTGAGCTATTTAGGAGATTCTTTTTTGTTGTGTGTGAAATCCTGTTTAATATTTTATACATAAACTAATAAGGTCCTTATTGGCTTTAAGCCAGACTGATTGTCGTGGATTGTTCTTTCTAGTTTGTTGTGACAGGCAAAGATGATATTTCCTGCTTGTTTCTTCTTACAAAAATCAATATTTGAATGAATAATTTGTTTGGAATCCTGTTTGTGCTTGAATGACTTTGATTCATTTGTTTGTTGGGGCATTTTACGCAGAAATACGTGGCAATGCCCGTACTTTGGCGCAACCAGCATTTTAGGTCTCGTTAGTTTTACTGGTTCGAGTTTTTAACTCGAGTTAAAAAGTAAAATTTATGTGAGAGAAAACACTATAGCATAAAAAGTTGTATCTGAATTTTTATGAGAAAAAATACCGTAATAAAAACTTGAGTTGCGGTTTGAAGCAATAAAACGACTAATTTTGCTTCCAACAGTGTTGTTTGGGTATTGCTGGTGTCGGCCTTTTCATCCTTTTTCTTCGGCCGTGTTTATGTTTATGCGGAAGCTTATTATTCTTGGAACAATTAGGGCATGTTTAAATGTCGTAAATGTTTAAAGTGGAAACGACATGTTTGTATCTTCTACAGTGTATCATATAGTGAAAACGACACGTATTCTCCAAAATAAATAAATAAATAAGAACAAAACGTTTATTTATGGTGAGAGGACACTCGTACTTGAAAACGACAAGTCTTTTTATCGTTTAAGGAAAGTTGTACTTGTAACCATTTCAAAAGAGGGTCTTTTCTTTTTCTTTTTTCCCCTCAAAATTACAGATATCTGTTCATAAATTTCATTAAATATCCTTTCAAAAAAAAGTTTCATTAAATATATTTTTGTATAGCTAATTAGGTTTAAAAATCAAACAATCATGCCAAAAATTAGGCTGTTAGTGTTTCAACTTTGAATTAATTTTTCTGTTATTTTTCCTCAACTCCACAAAGTTACGAGTTAGGTTTTCTTAAAGCTTTTAATGTGCTGTCACCAAAAAAAAAAAAAAAAAAAACTTTTAATGTGAAGTTAGGTTATTATCGGTCCTACTTGCATATAAATTGCACACTTATTTTAGGCGAAAATATAGAAAGCAGTATTAATAGTTTACTTTTCTATATTTTATTATAATTTGAATACATTTCCCAAAACTATTTCTGGAAGTTTCCCTTCATTAATAGATTAATTTTCATTATTCTTTTATTTGTTATTATTATTATTATTATTATTATTATTATTATTTATTATTTATTATTTTTTCTTAGGAGTGCTTGATTTAGGGCTTAGAGTTTAGTTTTCTCTTTTTTCTTGTTATTTTTCTCCCCTATAAAAAAAAGTAAAGATCGTCGTTACAATTCAGACTTCACCAGTGCCATATCGTCGGCGTTTTCTCTCTCTAAAATTCTCAACTCTCTCTCTCTCTAATTTTTCTCTCAAGCATTTCGATGGAGTCGAACAATATTTCTAGTACTGTTGATGCAGAAAAATGCAATAATAATAATAATAACAAGAATATTGGGGAGGAAGAAGATTCGAAGATCATTGAAAAGCTGAATTTGTGTTGTGTTGTCTTTGACTTCGCCGACCAGGCTGGGCATCTGAACCAAAAAGATATCAAACGACAGACATTGCTTGAGCTGGTGGATTATGTCAAATCCGCAAATGCGAAATTCAGTGAAACTTTCATGGAGGAGGCCATAAAGATGGTGTCCGTGAATTTGTTTCGGTCTCAGTCAATCTCGCCGCAACCCCGCGAAAACAACGTCGTCGTCGTCGAAGCCTTTGATCTGGATGAGGAAGAGGAAGATATTTTTGTGGAGCCCGCATGGCCACACTTGAGTGTTGTGTATGAGTTCTTATTGAATTTCATTACGTCTCCCCAAACCGACGTAAAGTTGGCCAGGAAGTACATTGATCATTCTTTTGTTCGCAAGTTGTTTGATCTTTTCGAATCCGAGGATCCCAGGGAAAGGGAGCGTGTCAAAACGGTTTGTCATCGCATATATGGGAAGTTTACGGGGCATCGCCTGTTTATAAGGAAGGTGATGAACAACATATTCCTCCGATTTGTTTTCGAGACGGAGAAGCATGCCGGGATTGCGGATATTTTAGACAGTTTGGGAGGTATAATCAATGGCTTGGCCTTGCCACTTAAGGAAGAACACAAACTATTCCTTGTCCGGGCTCTGATTCCACTTCATAAACCGAAGTGCTTACCGATGTATGATCAGCCGTTGTCGTACTGCATTATGCGGTTTGTGGAGAAAGACTGCAAGCTCACGGATACCGCCATAAGAGGATTGTTGAAGTATTGGCCGATTACTAATTGTTCAAAGGAAATTGTCTTCCTATTTGAATTGGAGGACATTCTAAAAGCGACTCAGCCCGCTGAATTTCAAGGATGTATGGTACCCATTTTTCGCCAGATTGCTCGATGCTTGAGCAGCTCTCGCTCTCAGGTTGTGAGATATAAAATATGGTCTTCATTTATGTTCCTTTTCCATTTAATATATAATGCACTTCTTCAAGAAATATTCTTTCACGCATGAGTTTGTCTTTTACATTGTGCAAAATGTATCTCACTCAAAATCTATCAAATTCTAGGAAAGACAGAGAACTTACAGAGTTCAGAGCAATTGGTATTCTGTATTTTTGTTTTACCAAACTTATGATTAGAAACTTCTTAGGTACCAATTCTTATTAGGAATTTCATACTGAATCCAAGTATTGTGTATGAAACTTCTCTGTATGGAATACTGAACTAAGACTTGCATGCCAAAGTTATACTAATGAATTATGCTTTCTTTCTGATTCTTAGACATGCTATTCCTACTATGAACCTGAAAAATTAGCTTTCGGTTTCTTGTTTTCTACAGGTGGCTGAGAGGGCTTTGTGCTTGTTGAAGAATGATCACATTAAGAACTTAGTTAGACAAAACCACAAAGTGATACTGCCCATCATTTTCCCGGCCTTGGAGAATGGTCTTAATCACTGGAACAAAGATGTCAAAAAACGGATGCTTGAAATCCACAACATTTTCTCTGATGTTGATCCCGAGCTGTTTGAGGAGTGTTTGCACAAATTTCAGGAGGACCAATCAAAACTGGAGGAGACAAGAAGAAAACAAGAAACTGCGTGGAAGCGTTTGGAAGAGATTGCTGCATCAAAAGCTGCTGAGAAAGCAATTCTTGTTCCTACCTCAGAACCAACACAAACACTTTCAAGTTAGTCATACACATTACTCACTGGAGTTAAGAGTCCAGATTTTCCTTTTTTGGTGTCAAGTGAGCAGCAAGTAGTTGACTGATATGCTTTAAGAGGTCGGATGCTTGTTGATTCTATGAAAGCTGATTCTCAAATTTGTGCAGATATCATTGCAGGGTACACAGGAAGTAAGAGTTAGAAGATTGCCAGGAATGGATAATATAGCTATAACTAATGCTTAAGATGATTAACATGTTGAAACCACGAATCACAGAGAAATTTACATACTTGGATATGGTTTTAATTAGTTGCAAATATTTACTTGTTGAATTTCTCAAATCTTCTCTGTGTTTGGTTGTTAGTATAGTACCTTTGATTGAGATATTTAGGAGGTGCTTTTTTGTTTGTTTGAAGTCCTGTTTGATATTTAAAAAGAAGACCAAAATCCCAAAGGCCAAAAGAAACACAAAAGAACAGAACATTGTTCCTTTGTAAAACATCGGCAGAAAACCGAATCTCCAGCAATGTTTAAGAGCCAACTTAATCACAGCAGTAATAGAACCCGAATATGATTCTAAAGAGGGATAAGAGTCACGCAAATAAGTCAACCTAGAAATACATAACATACATATTTACATCGTTCTAATTAACAGCTTGACTAAGAAGCAAACTTCCTCATTATAATAATTTTGTAAATTTACAGAAAGGTCCAATGTATTAGCCTGAGAGGGGGAAAAAGACGCTTTGTCGTTGCTGGATAGTTTTCATGCCTTCACGTTTGGTAAAGATGTTGTTTTACTTTATTAGAATAGTTGGGATCCTTTTGTAAATAGAATAAAGTAATGGACTAATTAGCTATTTTTACTTGTTTTATTTTTCCTTCTGTTGCTGAGCTGGACAAATGGTTCACATTGTGTGTGCCTTTCCTCTCAGCAGTATATGTTTCTATTTTTTCCATTTTCACGATTTCAGATGAATGAGAAGTAAAATCTTTCTTCCAACTTTCTCTAATATTCCAATATGGTATCAGAGAGAAAGCTTCGTTGAGCTTTCATGGCGAGAGGGAACAATCGTCAGGTCCAAATCACTGGTTCCTCCGGTTCCTCTGGCTCCTCGCAAATGGAAGATTCAAGCAGCCCGTATTTCCTTCACAACGGCGATCACCCAGGGCTCGTCCTAGTCTCTCATCATCTCACTGGTTCCAACTACAATACTTGGAACCGATCAATGATCATGGCTCTCATAGCGAAGAACAAGATTGGGTTCGTAGATGGAAGTCTTCCTCACCCATCTCCCGACGATCTGTTATTCAAGCTCTGGATTCACCACAATAGCATGGTAATTTCCTGGATTTTGAACTCAGTAGCTAAGGATATAGCTAATAGCTTGCTCTATGTGGACACAACTCTTGAGATCTGGAACGATCTTCATGATCGGTTCAGTCAGAGCAATGGTCCACGGATTTTTCAACTTAAAACCCATCTAACTGGATTGCAACAAGGATCCATGGATGTGAATACTTACTATACTAAATTGAAGATCTATTGGGAGGAACTTAAGGTTTTTCAGCCTATATCGGTTTGTAGATGTGGAGGAATGAAAACTTGGTTAGACTACCAACATCAAGAATATGTTATGCAATTCCTTGTGGGTCTCAACGAGTCTTTCACTCAGATTCGTTCTCAAATTCTGATGATGGATCCTTTGCCCCAAATTTCAAAAGTGTTTGCGCTCGTGCTCCAAGAAGAGAGACAGAGAATGATTGGTGAAGTTCTGCCTTCTCCCTCTGAGCCAAACGTTTTTGGTGCTGATCAGAAGCCCTCAGTTGCTGCCTCTTCTGCCAATTTGAACCAGAAGTTTAAATGTGATAGACCACATTGCTCCCATTGTGGCTTGCAAGGGCACACTGTTGAGAAATGCTATAGGATTCATGGTTTTCCTCTTGGCTTCAAAACGAAGGCAAAGGGTCAACAAGCTAAAGCTCATACAAACTAGGTTGTTGCCGTTTCTTCAGAATAGAATTGCTCTGCTTCCTCAGATCCTCTCAATGGCCTCACATCCAATCAGTGCCAACAACTCATTGCTCTCTTGACCACGCAGCTGCAAGGCATGTGGCAGGTCATGCGTCACTCCTGATCCGCAGCAATCTGGACCATCAGTCTCAAATTTCAGTGGTATACTATCCCTTTCCTCTACCTCTTCCACTCATCCCATTTCTTCCTCATGTTGGATTCTTGACACCGGTGCAACTCATCATGTATGTTGCTCATTAAATTCATTCATGTCATCCATTCCTGTTTCTAACTCTCATGTCACTCTTCCAAATGGTCACACTGTGTCAATTGATCGAACATGCTCAGTAAAATTATCATCTAACTTGGTGTTAGATAACGTTCTATATGTGTCACAGTTCCATTTTAATCTCTTGTCCATTAGTGCTCTTACCCAAGGCCATCACTACTCCGTTAATTTTCTTTCTAATTCTTGTACCATCCAGGACCATTCTCAGGGCACAACGATTGGGACGGGTAGGAGACATGGAAAACCTCTACTTTCTGGACCTACACAATTTTGCCCCCGAGTTTTCCTCATTTCCTAGTTCATCAAACAGTTGTAATAATGTTTCTTTGTCGCAAAGTGACCTTTGGCATTGTCGTTTAGGACATCCTTCATATGTAAAACTCAATGTTTTAAGGAATGAATTACAGATTTCTGATGTTTCTGATTAAAGTGATCATTGTTCAATATGTCATTTGGCTAAACAGCGTAGCTTACCCTTTCCCTCTAGTAATTCCATGACAAATTCACCATTCCAATTAATACATTACGATGTTTGGGGTCCCTTTCACCACTTGACCACAGAAGGTTACCGTTACTTTCTCACCATAGTTGATGATTACACTCGTTTCTCTTGGGTATATCTTTTGCGAACAAATTCTGAAGTCACAACTGTTTTTTCAGATTTTTTCCCCTTAATAAACACACAGTTTGGAATAAAAATCAAGTCAGTTCGTTCTGATAATGCCCCTGAGTTGGCATTTTCTCATTTTTTTTCGCACAAATGGACTCATTCCTTTTCACTCTTGTGTCGATACGCCCAACAAAATTTTGTTGTGGAGCGCAAACACCAGCACATTCTAATGTAGCACGCGCTTTACATTTTCAGTCCAACATACCTTTAAATTATTGGGGGGATTGTGTCCTAACATCAGTTTATCTCATCAATCGCATTCCTTCACCCTTGTTATCTAATAAAACACCTTATGAACTCCTATGGAAAAGGAAGCCTTCATACTCACATTTACGAGCTTTTGGTTGTGTATGTTATAGCTCCACATTGGCTAGACATAGAACCAAGTTCTATCCTTGTGCTACCAAAGCTGTTTTCCTGGGTTATCCACCTGGATACAAAGGATACAAGCTTCTTGATCTCACCACCAATGCCATTTTCATTTCACGAGATGTCGTTTTTCTTGAGACTATTTTTCCTTTTTGTGATTCTCTTTCCAAATCTAGTCCTCAGGACTTCTTTTTTGATTGTGCCCGGCCACTTTCTCTTCATGATCATCCTTCCTCACCGCCTCTTGTTGATACTGCTCCTGATGCTATCATACATCCTACTCGACCTCGAAAACCTCCTTATTTGCAGGATTACCAATGTTCTTCCCTTACTCATGTTTCCAGTTCCACTGCACACTCACTATCTAAAGTGCTCTCTCATGACAAACTGCCAATTCCTTATAAAACTCTAGTTTGTTCCATTTCTTCAAATGTTGAACCTACCACCTTTACTGAGGCTGCTGTTGTTCCAGAGTGGCGTGAAGCCATGTCAGCGAGCTGCAGGCTCTTGAAAGGAATGAGACTTGGTCTCTGACTAGCTTGCCTCCTGGTAAACACACAGTTGGTTGCAAATGGGTTTACCGGATTAAGTATTAAGCTGATGGTTTCATAGAGCGTTACAAAGCTCGCTTAGTTGCTAAGGGTTTCACCCAACAAGAGGGCGTTGATTACTTTGATACTTTTTCACCAGTAGCAAAATTGGTTACTGTGAAGACATTGCTTGCCTTAGCAGCCATTCATGGATGGAGTTTAACTCAACTCGATGTTAATAACACTTTCTTGTACGGTGATCTTGATGAGGAAGTATACATGTCACTGCCTCCTAGTCTTCACCGTGAGGGGGAGACTATGCCAATAATGTCGTTTGTAAGCTTCATAAGTCCCTCTATGGACTTAAGCAAGCCTCCCGACAGTGGTTCTCAAAATTCTCAAGCGTTCTTATTGCTAAAGGCTTCAAGCAGTCAACTGCAGACAACTCATTGTTCCCCAAAATTCAAGGTTCCTCCTTTGTAGCTCTTTTGGTATACGTTGATGACATTGTGATTGCTAGCAATGACTTGAATTATGTGACAGCTTTCAAACAGTTCCTTGACAACAAATTTAAACTCAAGAACCTTGGAGACTTGAAATATTTTCTTGGACTTGAGGTTGCTAGGTCTACTAAAGGTATCTCAATCAGCCATAGACATTATGCCTTGGACCTTCTCTCGGATTCAGGACATCTTGGCTGTAAGACAAGGAAAACACCCATGGATGGTGATGTGAAGCTCTCCCAGAATGACGGAGAAGCACTGGAAGATCCTTCCCAGTATAGGAGATTGATTGGAAAGTTGTTGTATCTTAGTATCACACGACCGGATCTCTCATATTCAGTGAATTGGCTAAGTCAGTTTCTTGCTAATCCTAAAGTGACTCATTTGAAGGCAACTTGTCGTGTTCTACAATACTTGAAGGGCACAGTTGGTCAGGGCATTTTCTTCTCTTCTACCTCGGCAATAGAGTTGAAAGCTTTTGCTGACTCAGATTGGGCTGCTTGTCCTGATACAAGAAAGTCCATTAGTGGCTTTTGTGTTTTCATTAGAGTAGAGGTGTCAAATGGGCTAGGCCGTTCATGGACGGCCCGGCCCAGCCCGTAATAGTGTCAGATTCGGCACGGCCCGGTTCGCTACTGTTACGGGCCATGCCGGCACAATATGTGTAATGGGCTAGGCCTAGGCCTTAGCTTCTCAGCCCTCGGCCCAAGCACGTGGAGGCCCGCGACACGACCCTTGTTCGGCCCGGCCCAAGCCCGCGAAACGGCCCATTTCATTTGGTCCAGGGGCCTTCGCGGGCCCAAACGGGAGGCATGTGACGGGCCTCCCGTTTGGCCCGTCACGTGCCTTCCGTTTGGCCTGCGAAGGGCCCAACGGCTAAAAACCCAAAAATTCAGAAATTCACCCCCAAAATCCCCTATAAATACCCCTTAATTCCACCATAAATCTCACAGAACAATTCACTCTCAACTTCTCATCTCACTCTCATTCTATCTCTCAACTTGTCTCTTTGATTTTGATTTTAAGCTTTTCTCTTGCGTTCATTCATTTTCTAGCTCATTCATTTACAAAGTTCAATCAAGTTCTATCAATTTTCAGAAATGGCCGCTGCAAACTTCCCTGATTTCACTGCTCTTCCTGAGCTTGGTGATGAGCCATTTTATGATGATGAAATGATGCCTCCCAACCCCATCCCTACTGAACCAGAAAATGCTCCGGTTGATAATGCTTCAGTACACAACAAGGAAGCTGGAGAACGTAGTAGAGGAAAAAGACCGCGAACTTCTCCAGCATGGCAGCATTTCACCGAGGAGCCCCGACCAAATCTAAAAACAGGTGAGATGAAAATTCGTGCGGTATGTAAATATTGTAAAAATCACTTTTCTAATAAAAAGGGTGGGGGTACTGGTCATCTGGATAGACATTGGAAAGTATGTTAAACGTTGTACCAAGGTGGGAGTGTGGACTCCCGCCAACAAACACTATCACTCACATCACAGGGGTTACAAAATTTTGCATACGATGCACAACAACGTGCTCGTGAGACACTAGCTAAATTTCTAGCTAGTGCCGAATTGCCTATTTCTTTTGCAGATGATGCCTCGTTCAAAGAATTCATCCAGACAGCCTTTTGCTCACAATTTAAATGGGTAAGTAGAAACACAACTCCTTCTGATTGCATGAAAGTTTTTTATGCAATGAGACAATCTCTTGTTGATAATTTTAGGACTTTTAATGCTACTGTCTCTTGCACTTCTGATCTGTGGGAGGGGTGCAATAAAACTAGATATTTATGTGTCACAGCGCACTACGTTGATGACGATTGAGTTTTACAAAAAAGAATAATTGGTTTTCGTTATGTTCACACCCTCATAACGCAACAGCCATTTTTAATACAATAATGAAAATTTTTGGGTTTTATGGGATAGAAGATAAAGTTTTAACAATTACTTTTGATAATGCGTCAGCTAATATAGCTGCAATTAATCTGTTTAAACGTAGTTTGAAACCAGCATTTGGAGGAAAAATTTTTCATCAATGGTGTGTATGTCACATAATTAATTTAGTAGTTCAGTCAGGCATTGAACATATCTCAGTTAATCTTACAAATATTAGAGAATCATTATCATTCATATCTAGTTCTGGAGTTCGGCTCCAAGAATTCAAACAATATTGCAGGAACAGCCAGATGCGCCCAAGAAAGTTTTCAACTGACGTGAGACATAGGTGGAATTCAACATATTTAATGTTGAAGGCAGCACTCCCGTATTCACAGCTTATCACGACATACGTAAACAGTAAGAATAATCAAATTTTAATTTTCGATCCTGATTGGCAGATTGCTAAGTATTTTTTTAAATTTCTAGAAGTTTTTTACAATGCTACTGAATTACTTTTTGGAGTTTATTACCCTAGTGCACATTTAGCTTTACATCAACTATTTAATATTTCAGAAACATTTTCTTATTATAGGGATACAGAATTTTTTAAAAATATAGTTAACTTAATGGAAAACAAATTTAAAAGTTATTGGTCAGGTTGTCCCGTGTTATATGCATTGGCAACCATTTTAGATCCTAGGTGCGGAGTAGATGGAACTGAATCATTGATGACTGCTACCGCACAGAATTTAGAAATAGATATGCAACTAAGTATTACTGACGCTAAGAAAATGTTAGAAAAAGTTTTTAGTTTGTATGAAGCAAAATATAGCACATGTCAAAAAGAACAGGGAACTTCGTCGTCAACTACCAGTTCGGGGCCTAAAGGATCGTCGTGGAGTTTCTTGAAGAAGAAAGAGAAAACGGCAGGACCGCCCTCAACACAAGCGTCTACGGAACTAGTCAAATATTTTAAAGTAAATTTTATAATCGATGACAACAAACTAGACATCTTACAGTGGTGGAAGAGCAAGATCGATCGTTTTCTAACACTGTCCATAACAGCTCGTGACATTCTTACAACTCCAGTGTCAACGGTAGCATCGGAGCAAGCTTTTAGCGCAAGCAACCGAATTCTTGACGAGAAGAGAAGCAGAATGCATCCAGATATCTTGGAGGGACTAATGTGCGTTAAAGACTGGAAAGATGCCAGAAGACGAAAACAACAATACACAGATGATTCGATGCAAGAATATTTTTCTAACTTAAAAATAACAGAATCTTCTGGAAGCACTTAGGTTTGTAATTTACTATTCCTAGCTATCGCACTCTTTTTTCTTTCGCTAAGGTTTTGTCCTGATCTCCCCACAGGTTTTACTTAGCAAGGTTTTTAACGAGGCAGTCATTTATGTGTACTCCTATTACGTCAATTCAATAAAATCACATCTTTTGAGACATATGATATATATTTTTTTAATTAAATTTTAAAAAAAAATACAAGGGCCTGGGCCCGGGCCCGGCCCTGGCCCTTATGGACTAGGGCCAAGGGCCTGGACCGGGCTTGAGTTTTTCTTCTCAGGCCCGGCCCAGGCACGGCCCAGGCTCGTAATGGGCCTGGGGTCAAGCGTGCCGTGCTGGCCCAGCACGGCACGTTTGACATCTCTACATTGGAGACTCACTTGTATCATGGAAATTTAAGAAATAACGGACAGTGTCAAGGTCTTCTGCAGAGGCAGAGTACCGATCCATGGCGAATGCAACTTGTGAGATCATGTGGCTGTTCTCCCTTCTCAAGGATCTTCATGTAGATCACCATAAGCCAGCAGCGTTATTACGTGATAACCAGGCAGCTTTGCATATAGCAGCCAATTCTGTCTTTCATGAGCGTACAAAACACAAAAATTGATTGTCACCTTGTTAGAGAAAAGACTCAAGCTGGTGTACTAAAGACGCTGCATGTTTCTTAACAACATCAGTTAGCAGACTTGCTAACGAAGCCTCTATTTCTTGGACAATTTCTTACTTTGTTTGGTAAGATGGGAATTCACGACATCCATTCTCCATCTTGAGGGGGAGTATTAGAATAGTTAGGATGCTTTTCTAAATAGAATAATGTAATAGACTAATTAGCTATTTTTACTGTTTTATTTTTCCTCCTGTTGCTGAGCTGGACAGATGGTTCACGTTGTGTGTGCCTTTCCTCTCAGCAGTATATGTTTCTATTTTTTTTCCATTTTCACGATTTCAGATGAAGGAGAAGCAAAATCTTTCTTCCAACTTTCTCCAATAGTCCAATATACTTTAACGGCTTGTCGTTTTCTCAATAATAAAACGACATCACGTTTGTATTCTTTGTATTCC
>NW_010362482.1:90338-96323 GCF_000414095.1 Morus notabilis
AAAGGACACGTCTTTGACTTGTGATGTTACTGTATTTCTGGTTTAAGTTCTTCGGCTTGATTCATGGACATTATTTCTTAATTGATCCGATCAATTTCCCCAACTCCATGGATATGATCGAAATCATAAAAAGAGAAACAATCAAGCCCTCTTCTCCAACCCCACAACACAACAGGATTCACAATCTCTGTTGGTTCGACCAGATCTCTACTCCCTTTTTCATCCCAATCCTTCTCTTCTACCGCCATGGCCTTTTCAACACGAGTATTAATGCCGTTTCAGAAACATCTTCTCTCCTCATAAACTCTCTCTCTAAAACACTATCCAAATACTACCCTTTTGCCGGTAGAATCAGAGACAGAGAATCCATTCTCTGCAACGACGAGGGTGTTGACTTTCTCGTAGCCAAAGTCAAACAAGACCTCTCATCTCTCCTCCACAACCCCAAGGCCGAGATTCTTCACCTCTTGTTTCCAGACAATCTGCAGTGGAGAAACACAGATGTCAGCTTCCTATTGGCTGTTCAGGTCAACTACTTTGACTGCGGTGGATTGGCCATCGGCGTCTGCATGTCGCACAAGCTCTCCGACGCAGCCACGCTCGTTTCTTTCATCAATTGTTGGGCTTCAACCGCTCGAAACGCAGGCCGGGACGTGTCGTTTCCTGTTTTGAACGTGGCGTCTTTGTTCCCACGCGGTGACCTGCCGTTGTTCCCTGAAGCCGTTCACTGGAAAGGAAATTACGCTTCTAGAAGATTCGTTTTCGAAGCCGAAAAGATCAATTCTCTTAAGGCCGTAATCTCGGAAAAAGTAGAGAATCCTACAAGGGTTGAAGCTGTGACTGCTCTTCTCTATAAATCCGCGATAAAGGCCTCGAGAGCGGTAGTTTCTAATGCTAAAACTTCAAGTCATCTTCTTGTCCAACAGGTCAACATGCGTACTAGGATGGTTCCGGAGTTGCCCGAAACCTCGGTCGGAAGCCTGTCTTGGTTCTTTCCAGTGTTATGGGGGAGTATTGAAATGGATGATCAGTCATTTTTTGTTGGATTAGTGAGTCGAATGAGGGAAGCGTTTACCAAACTATGTTCTAGTTTTGCTGACAAGTTTGGAGGAGAAGATTGGTTCTTGGAAATGTTGGAGATTTTGAAAGAGTATAAAGGATTGTTGAGCAGGAGTGATCAAGTGGTGTATAGATTTTCAAGCTGGTGTAGATTCCCGGTTTACGAAGCGGATTTCGGATGGGGAAAGCCTGTGTGGGTGACTAGTGTTGGTACTGTGGACAAGAACGTTATAATTTTGATGGATCATGGCAAAAATGGTGGTGGGATTGAAGCATTTGTGACTTTGGAGGAAGATGAAATGTTTGTATTTGAGTGTGATCAAGAGCTCCTAGCATTTGCCTCCTGTAATCCCAGTGTTCTGTATTGATTTTGATATTGAGAGTCTCTATGTCTCTAATAAAGTCTTTGTTTTATTAATAGAGATTATCATATAGAACAATCTTATGTTTCAGTTTAATTTATAATTTGTTCATTTGTATAAAAAAAAAAAAAAATTCTTTTACTAGGCCATTCAATAAGGTGCCGAAAGGTGGTTGCTGGCATAGCGTAACTGTAAATCTGCACCTGAAGTTGTAGGCTTCAAAACGCCCCACCCTCAAGTTTTTTCTTTTATCTTTTTATTTTTTTTAAGTGCTTAAAAGGCAATATTGTTGGGATAAATTATTTTTGCAATTGATATTGCTGATCCAACCAAACCCTCATACAATACAACAACCTAGGTTTCTTGCATTGTTGGGGATAATTAGTGATGTTCACCTACTATTTTCCAGCTAAATTAATGAAGAAAATGATGGTCAATATTGGGAGGAGCTACGGAAAAATTTAAGACATTATTGAATATTCTGAAAGATGAAACAAATTTTTCAATAATATAAAAACACATGAAGAGAAAAATCAGAGGAAAGTTTGACTTGTAAGCATTGCTGAAGGTAAAATGTTACACCAAGATCTTACAGAAACTGTATTCTGAACTGTTCCACTTTATTAGTTCCTAGCTAATTTAATTACTTATCACGAATAAAGATAAATAGAAAGGACGACTGCGATAATATTTCAAAGGAGATGCACCAAAAATTAATATTTCTACAAAGATAAATTAACACAATCCTACCCTATCCACCATTTATGTCAAGGAAAATGATCGTCATTCGTCCAAAATTGTTCTGTCAAGGAAAATTATTCTACTTTATAACTTGTGTGTGGAAAATAGCCATAAACAAACGACCTCTGTCTCAAGCAATAACTAGAGGGAAGGACATATACTAATTTCCAAAATTTGATGTTTAATTCTTGTTTGACTATCACAACAATAAGTTAACAAAGAAAAAACTGAGTCAAAAATGGAATTACAAGAAAAGTAAGACGTATTAAATATTCCGAAAGAAAACAAAATAAGTTTCTTATATACAATTACAAAAGACAAGGCTTTGGGGGGGAACCGAGCAACACCTTCAATGCTTGTAAGCATTACTGAGCATGAAATGTTACATCAGATATTAGATTACAGATGAAAATATTTATATTTTCTTCTAGGCAAGGAAAAATCTTAACCTGTATGATTTTTTTCCCTGAAAAAAAAAAAAAACTCGTGGAATGAGATGAATGATTCAATAGAGCTCCGCTTTAAGGTTGGTTTGGAATAACTGCTGGCCGAAGACTGCAACCACTGTCTCCGGATACGTTTTCACCATAAAGATTCTCAAATGTGTGTGTGTGTGTGTATATATATATGCACACACACACATATATACACACACACATATATATATATATATATATATTGAGAATAAAGATTCTCAACTACTAGACAACGCAACGAAATTTAATTTAAAGGATATTGAAGATCAATGTGAGGGCCGGTCGGATACTTAAAAATGAAATGAGATATGAACGGAAAGAAAAAAAGAGTGATATAAAATCCAAGTGAATTCTGTTTTCTTGCAAGTCTTTCTGTTGTTGAAGAATATGGCAGATACGATAAAGATTGACATTATTAAAACAGAAACCATAAAGCCATCCTCTCCCACTCTTCCTCACCTTAAAACCTTCAAGCTTTGTCTTTTGGATCAATTTCAATCCGTAATTTATGGTCCGGTGGTTTTTTTCACCCAAAGAATGATGGTGTTACTTCTGAGCAAAGATCAAAACAGCTAAAGAAATCACTATCGGAAGCCTTGACTCTCTTCTACTGATTGCCGGAAGAATCAATGACAACATCACCATCGAATGCGATGACGGAGGAGCTCAGTTTGTTGAAGTTCGATTCGGTGGTCTTCTCTCAAGGTTTCTAGAGCAACCCGCGGATCTAAAAATACTGCAACGGTTACTTCCGATTGCGTTTGGCTCTCAGAAAGCCGGCACATGGCCTCTATTGGTTGTTCGAGCCACTTTCTTCAACTGCGGAGGGTTGGCAGTAGGTGTGTGCTTGTCGCACAAGTGTGCCGATGCGACCACAATGGGAATTTTCATGAAGTGTTGGGCTGCAGCCTCGAGTGGGTCTGCTCAAGTAGTGTCTCCGGTTCTCAATGCACCATCCTACTTCCCGCCAAAAGATATCCCCTTCATAGGGGCTACTTTTGAGTTGAAGAAGGCTGAATGTGTGACAAAGAGGTATGTGTTTGATAAGGAAAAGATTGTGGCTCTCAAGGCCAAAACTGCTAGTGACAGTGTGCAGCAGCCTACAAGGGTTGAAGTTGTGACGGCCCTCATTGGGAAATGCGTGATGTCTGCATCGAGATCAAACTTGGGATTCGCAAAAAAGTTTGTGCTTTCACCGTCTATAAACATTTGCCGTAGGGCTGACCTGCCTTTGTCAGATAACTTGGTGGGTAACCTTATTGGATACTTTCTTGCAGAGACAAATGAGGATGAACCGGAAGTGGAAACTCTGGTGGCGGAGTTAAGGAAGGGAATTAGAGAGTATAGTGAGAACAAAGCGAAGAGACTGAGAGGAGATGGCGCGTCGGAAGTGATCTGCAAGGATTTGATAGAGGGAGGAGAGTTGATCAGAAGAGATGACATACGTGTCTTGATCTTCACCAGTTTGTGCTTTGATTTGTATGAGGTGGTTGATTTTGGGTGGGGAAAGCCAATCTGGGTGACCATGCCGGCGACCGGACACAGCAACGTCGTCACGCTGATGGACACAAGAGGAGGGTGGAGTTGAGGCTTGGGGTGACTTTGAGCAAAGAAGATATGTCCTTCTTTGAGCAGAACATTGAGCTCCTTGAGTTTGCTTATCCATCAACACAAAATTATGCACTTTGAAAAGGTTTTTTGTTTTGTTTGTGTTGTTGCTATTTTGCTGTGTTACCAAATGTTGTGTCCACTTGGATTCTAATGAGAGTAAAAAGGACATCTCTTTTGACTCATCAAGTACTAAATTCTATGGAACGAAGATTTCGTCTTGGAGATCTATTATTTAAAATTTTAGTCTTATTGGTTTCTTTATTATATCAAGTAGTAGTTTTTTTTTTTTTGGTAATTAAATAGTAGCTTTGTTGATAGCACAATGTTATTTCAGGTCATATACAATTTATGTGACAACAAGTTATTGAAAACAAGAAAAAAAAATTAAAAAGAGGGAAATACAAAGCAACTCAATTAGTATGTTCTGTATATCCAATTCCAACCTACTGCAGTATATACTGGAATTTTCGACTTTGTTAAAAGTTTTGCACCTCTGAATCTTGTGTGTTTAAACTCAGACTCTTTCAACAATAGAATCCTAGTTTTCCCCCAGCAAATAATAAAATAAAATAAAAATATAAGTCCTAATCCTTTTATGTTTCTAATTTTGCTGGAGTTCTCCTATCACTTTTCTGATTTTCAGAGTAATATGAAATATGTATATACGTATTATGGGCTTGGTTAATCAGAAATATCCACCAATAAGTGAACCTTCCATTCCTAAACATAGTCGGATTAAGTTTCAACTTTTGTAAAACATCTCCTAATAAGTTTCCGATTCTCACTAATCCTGATATAAAGCATACCATTACGCTTTGAGTAGCCCACAACAAGATTTCTTCCAGAATATCTTACTCCATCTCGGCCTTCACATAGTTTCTCTCTCTCTCTCTCTCTCCCCCAAAAATTCATTAGCGGCGGATTTTTTAACACATGAACAATATTGTTAGTACCGGTTTTAGTCTTTTAATAAATTATAAGACAATATGAATAATGTAGAGACATAAAATAAAAGAACACGAGAGAAATGGTATCGCGGTTCGGTAACACCCTACTCCGCGGGGCCACGCCCAGATGATGAACAATCCACTAAGAACTCTTTTACAATTCAATTGGACTTAATCTACCCGAGACTCCCTCTCTAAGAAGACGCCTATGAACTTGCAATTTCCCAATAGACTTGAACAACGAGATCCCCTCGACTTTTTAACATTGGAATCCCTCCAACAAAGTTTTTCTCCCGAAAAACACTCAAATCATCTCACTCAATACAAGTGCTCACCCCTATCTCACAACCCAGTAAAAACTCATCAAGAAACCTCCAATTACTCCAGAGACTCTTTCAATAAAGAAGCAAGCTGTGAATAGCTTGACACATCTTCAATTAATTCACTGAACCACATTTGTTGCAGATCCTGTTGCAACAACACTGCAACATAGCTGTTACGGCCAACTTTATCAACACCAGACGAATCAATCTTCTTTAATTCTGAAATCTTCCCAAAACTGATAAACGAACCTGGACACGTTCTTAGGCAATATAGGAAGATCATCCAGCTATGAAATCTCAATCAAGAATCAATCAAATCAATTTTCCATCTTTGAATCAATGGTTGACTTAGAAAAATAGAAACTAAAACAAGTTTCCAGATCTTTTAGTAACCTTTCATAAAAAGCTAGCCAACTGCACATCTATTTTCAAACACAATCAACCAGCCAAACATTCCCAAAATAAT
>NW_010362482.1:96390-96922 GCF_000414095.1 Morus notabilis
TTTTGGCAAAACTAATAATAGCAACTAAAACACAATACTTTTTGCACCAATCAAGTTTCCAGACTACTTACTCCCCCTTTTTGACAAAAATAAGCTAAAAATTCTAGAAAATGAGCAACCCCTTCCTGCAAATCGCTCTCCCTGAATCCTCCACGAGTCATACTCCCCCTGAATATGGTATTCTCCGATGCATATTGCTTTTATCACCCATCAAAAACTTGAAGTGACCATTACCACAATACTCAGATTTATTAGTACATGCTCTAAAAGAAGTATAAGCCCCAAGACACCTTAAATCAGATTTCCTTACCCACACACGTCGAGAAAATTTATTTTGCACATCAATCTTTGCTTAGGTGTCCTTCTTGTGAATGCAGAATTTGATGGATTAATAATCATACCTCTTTTTAAAGCATTCAAGTATTTGTAACATCTAGGTCTAATGTGGCCAGGCAAATTACAATAGTGACAAATAGGAACGAACCTATTTGTTGCTTGCCTTGTTACAACAAACTTCTTGTCTAATCTTACC
>NW_010362482.1:97024-121187 GCF_000414095.1 Morus notabilis
AGTTTTTTTGTTGTGAGAGTAAGTGATCCAATTTTGATGTGCCCGAGTTTAGCATCCTTAAATTCTTCTGGGTCTGCTCCAATTTGAGTCTAGTCTCAGCAAGCTTTCCTTGATGCTTTGTTGTCAAGATTTCATAATTTGTTGCAGCTTTCTTCAACTCATCTCTTTCCTTTGTTAAGACATCAACTTCATCTTCAAGTGATTTGTTTCGTTTGCAAACAACAAGCCATTTACTGTACATCTTCTTATAAGCCTCCTAAATCTTCCCAAGGCTTAAGTCATCATCGTCACTGTCATCTTCAGTTTCATCCCCAAAATCTGTATCATCAACAATTCCACCAGAGGTTGTTGCAGACGCTGTTGCAACAGACTCTGTAACAACATTATCAGTGAAAAATAAATTTTTATCTGAGAATTCATTTCTTACAGTGAAAGCCACATAATTGCTGGTGTGATCATCTGCATAAATCTCAATCAAGAATCAATCAAATCAATTTTTCATCTTTGAATCAATGGTTGACTTAGAAAAATAGAAACTAAAACAAGTTTCTGGATTTCTTGAAACTTGCCAAAAGAAACTTGCCAGCTACATAGATATTTCTAAATGCAATCATCCCAGCAAAACATTCTCAAAATAATGTCAATCAAATCCGATTACAATCAATACACAAATTGGGAAACAAATCCCAACAAATATTATGGATTCTTCCGTTATTAACAGGCTACCAATACATATTGTAGGGGAAATTCTTGCTCGCCTTGCTACATCGTCCATGACATATAATATATGATTATATATATTATTTGTTGTGTTCTTCTTTTAAGCTGTTCAGTCAGCTTCCAGCCACCCAATCAATCATGTTGATCCTAACCTACAGATTATAACGGAGGTATATATGATTATTTAAACATATAATATTTTTTTATACGAAAATGTAATGATATTCAATGACAAATTGAAGTTTTTATTTTTTATTTTTTTTTTTGTGGAACGAACTGAAGTTTCAAATTTAACGAATTTAAAAACGATATCTAAAAGGGGGAAAAAGATCATGATATCTGAAAAGGAGAAAAAGATCGTAACGGCGTCAAAATTATCAATAAACGACAATAACATAAATGCGATAACAATCAACGTATCCTTGATAAAACGACAAAAACCATAGAAAACGACTTCGATCCAAAACATGAACAAGAAAACTTAAACTAACAATGCTATAAAAAAAAAAAAAAAAATGCTATAAAAAAAAAAAAAAAAAAAAAACTAACAATGAAATCAAGATAAAAAACAACATTATCCTCATAAAATGACGTCATCAAGATAAAGGAAACCCTATAGAGCACATAACGACAACTACTTGTAACTGAATTTTATGTTCGATTATTTGCCTCCCTCTCTTTCTCAAACAGTTCTCTATAACTTCTCAAATTGTACTAAGAAAAAAAAAATTCAAATCGATCCAAATAGATTGCAAACTCAACAGATCGTTCAAATTAACAATATTGGTCCAGCTAGCTCCCTACGTATCTGTCAAAAACATATTTAAGTATTGATCTAAACAAGGCAATTAGTCCCTTTAAAAGCCAGCAATTATGCAAATACGTTGTGCCGTCCATAAGAAAACATCCACACAACAAATTACTGCCTAAGAAATAAACTCACTAATAGAAGGGATATGGCAGAGGAGATGAAGGTTGAAATCATTGGAAAAGAAACCATAAAACCATCTTCTCCAACTCCATCTCACCTTAAAATCTTCAACCTCTCTTTTCTCGATCAGATTATTCCTGCAGTTTACACTTCGCTTGTTCTTTTCTACCCAAACAACATTAATATCATCACATCCGGCCAAATATCTGACCACCTGAAGAAATCTCTATCTGAAGCCTTAACTCTTTTCTACCCGCTCGCGGGGAGAGTCAAGGACAACACCGTCATTGAATGCCGCGACGACGGAGCTCAGTACGTCGAAGCGAAATTCAACGGCCTCCTCTCAACCTTTCTAGGTCAGCAACACAAAGACGAGGCACTCATAAGGCAGTTCCTTCCTGCTGAGATCGAATCGCGGGAAGCAGGCACATGGCCTTTGTGGCTTGTTCAAGCCACTTTCTTCAACTGCGGCGGAGTGGCAATAGGCATATGTGTGTCGCACAAGCTCGCCGACGCAGCCACGCTGAGCATAGTGTTGAAGACTTTGGCTGGCACTGCGGTTCCGGATTTTGAAGCCGCGGCTTCCTACTACTGTCCCGGAGATACCTTCTCGTTTGCGCCTGCTCCTGCAACGGAGCTGAAAAGGGTGGAAGGCGTGGCGAAGCGATACGTGTTCGATAAATCAAAGATTGCCGCTCTTAAGGCCAAATTCGCCAGTGACAGCGTCAAGCAACCTACTAGGGTTGAAGTAGTCACCGCCCTCGTTTTTAGATGCCTGATGGAAGCTTCAATATCAACCACAGGATCTTCCACAGATCCGGTGAAGCCACGGTACTCTCACTTGACACAAGCTGCTAACATACGAAACAGAGTTGAGCCGCCATTTTCGCCTAATTCCGTTGGAAATCTCGTGGCGTACATCGCCTTGCAGGCGGAGAATGAGACTTACGAGAACAGTAGCGAGCCACTTGAACATCAACTGCAGGATTTGGTGGCCAAACTTAGGCAAGGAATCGAAGACTTCACCGAGAACAAAGCGAAGAGGTTCCGAGGGGAAGATGGATTCCGAGCTGTCGTTGAGTATTTAGGAGAACTGCAATTAAATTCAAGGAATGATATGCAATACTTTGTGTTTACCAGTTGGTGCAACTTTGGATTCTACGAGGTTGACTTGGGTTTGGGAAAGCCAATTTGTGTGACTGTCCCAAGTAGCTCCTATGAGAATGCGATCATCTTGACGGATACCATAGATGGTGATGGAGTGGAGATTCTCTTGACATTGAGTAAAGAAAATATGGCGTTATTTGAGAATCACCTAGAGAGATTCTTACATTATCTTCTTGTCCATTAAAAGGGAAATAGTACTCTTCAATAGTTCTTAATATGTTGTTGTTTTTGCTTTCTTGTGACATCTTACATAGTATTGTCTTTTTTAATTACATATATCATTAATAAGCGACATATGGAAGTTTGCTCTTTTTTCCACTAATTTCTCTTCCTCTTCTTCCTTTTCTATTTTCGTTGCTTCATAGAGTTTGAAATCGTTGAGTGAGACTGCAACTTAAAACTGTAAATTATTGTAAAAAGTTGAATTATGTTGGACCAAAAAAAAGAACACCTTCCAAAAGCGGTGGTTTGTTCACAAATCCTCCTTCTCTCAAGATATTCATTCCTGCAAAATCAACCAGTACACCAGGACTTCACCGAAATACACGTCAGTGACCTGCTCTGATACCAATTGTTAGTACCGGTTTTAGTCTTTTAATAAATTATAAGACAATATGAATAATGTAGAGACATAAACTAAAAGAACACGAGAGAAATGGTATCGCGGTTCGGTAACACCCTACTCCGCGGGGCCACGCCCAGATGATGAACAATCCACTAAGAACTCTTTTACAATTCAATTGGACTTAATCTACCCGAGACTCCCTCTCTAAGAAGACGCCTATGAACTTGCAATTTTCCAATAGACTTGAACAACGAGATCCCCTTGACTTTTTAACATTGGAATCACTCCAACAAAGTTTTTCTCCCGAAAAACTCTCAAATCATCTCACTCAATACAAGTGCTCACCCCTGTCTCACAACCCAGTAAAAACTCATCAAGAGACCTCCAATTACTCCAGAGACTCTTTCAATAAATAAGCAAGCTGTGAATAGCTTGACACATCTTCAATTAATTCGCTGAACCACATCTGTGGCAGATCCTGTTGCAACAACACTGCAACATAGCTGTTACGGCCAACTTTCTCAAAACCAGACGAATCAATCTTCTTTAATTCTGAAATCTTCTCAAAATTGATAAACGAACCTGGACACGTTCTTAGGCAACATAAGAAGATCATCCAGCTATGAAATCTCAATCAAAAATCAATCAAATCAATTTTCCATCTTTAAATCAATGGATGACTTAGAAAAATAGAAACTAAAACAAGTTTCTGGATTTTTTGAAACTTGCCAAAAGAAACTTGCCAGCTACATAGATATTTCCAAATGCAATCATCCCAGCAAAACATTCTCAAAATAATGTCAATCAAATCCGATTACAATCAATACACAAATTGGAAGCTTCAATATCAACCACAGGATCTTCCACAGATCCGGTGAAGCCACGGTACTCTCACTTGACACAAGCTGCTAACATACGAAACAGAGTTGAGCCGCCATTTTCGCCTAATTCCGTTGGAAATCTCGTGGCGTACATCGCCTTGCAGGCGGAGAATGAGACTTACGAGAACAGTAGCGAGCCACTTGAACATCAACTGCAGGATTTGGTGGCCAAACTTAGGCAAGGAATCGAAGACTTCACCGAGAACAAAGCGAAGAGGTTCCGAGGGGAAGATGGATTCCGAGCTGTCGTTGAGTATTTAGGAGAACTGCAATTAAATTCAAGGAATGATATGCAATACTTTGTGTTTACCAGTTGGTGCAACTTTGGATTCTACGAGGTTGACTTGGGTTTGGGAAAGCCAATTTGTGTGACTGTCCCAAGTAGCTCCTATGAGAATGCGATCATCTTGACGGATACCATAGATGGTGATGGAGTGGAGATTCTCTTGACATTGAGTAAAGAAAATATGGCGTTATTTGAGAATCACCTAGAGAGATTCTTACATTATCTTCTTGTCCATTAAAAGGGAAATAGTACTCTTCAATAGTTCTTAATATGTTGTTGTTTTTGCTTTCTTGTGACATCTTACATAGTATTGTCTTTTTTAATTACATATATCATTAATAAGCGACATATGGAAGTTTGCTCTTTTTTCCACTAATTTCTCTTCCTCTTCTTCCTTTTCTATTTTCGTTGCTTCATAGAGTTTGAAATCGTTGAGTGAGACTGCAACTTAAAACTGTAAATTATTGTAAAAAGTTGAATTATGTTGGACCAAAAAAAAGAAAAAAAGAAAAAAAAGAAACTAACCAAACAAAATAGGGCGGAGCCGGAGAGGAGACAGAAAGGCTGGCCTTAAATTTAATGCCTTTAAATTTCGTATATATATGGCAGCAGACGGACTTATACAAGCTCTTTCTTTGCCGTTTGTCAGAATATGTTCCTTAGTATTCAAAAAAATATAGTGGTAGCTGTCGTTGTTATTATATTTTTTTTTAGATTTGTTATTATTATCATTATTATTAAATTTTCAAGATTTTTTGTCTTTATTAGCATAATCAAGGATATGTTTTTCCTATTTCTGTCATCATAATTATTAAGAAGAGATGCAGCAAAATTTCTAATAAATGAATGATATAAAGACTTTTCCTTTCTTCTTACATGTGTCACTATAACAAGGCACAGCTGCCGGCCATGATCTTGAGCCTGTATACAAAAATTTCCAGGAACAAAAAGTTTCCAAATTTCTCAAAATACCGAATTTCTTTAATTCCTTTATTCCAAATTCCTTAATCCAAAAAAATCAAAATAATATGAATAAAATAATCCAAAAATATTCAATATATTTTGATTAAAAGTTTGATCACCGAAAATTTATGTGATTATCAATAAACATACTTTTCTCAACAAAATAAAGCATATGAAAAATTTTAGAGACAAAAAATCATAGGAACCAAACAACATATAATTCAATTGGAGATATTAGAGATGAAAATTCTCTCAATAATTTAATATGATGACTGCTCTGATACTACTTGTTGGTCTTAATCATTGAACCCACATATTAGGAATTATCACACCAAATTATCAAGAAAATAGGTTAGAATAAAAACCTGTCTCTATTGGTGCAGTCTTAATCTCCAACAGAAAATCTCTTCGACAACGTGTTCTTGAGGTTATCGCCTTTCTCAATCAAATCACCAGATTCTTGAATGCGTGTTTTCTCTCTTAATAGGAAAGAATGAACACCTACCGTATGATTTAACGTATTAGAGACCATAGCCATAAGTTCCTTAATATATTATCCCATTAGGCCCCATTAAACTTAATTGAATCAATATTTGATATGCACCCATTTAGTCTATATTCAATTAGAAAACTTATTAGACTTTCCTAAATTAACCATCTGATTTTTCAAATCAATTGTAATAGCAGTAATATAATTGTGAATTAATATGTTGTCCACAATTGATAATAGGAAATAAAATTTCCTAACATGGAGATGCTTGATGGGAGCTTCACGATCAACCTCGGACTCATCCACGGCTCCGGTGAAGCCACGGTACTCTCTCATGACACACAGCGTGGACATGCGCAAAAGAGTTGATCCTCCTTTTTAGCCAAACTCCGCCGGAAATCTCGCTGCCTACTTTGCGTTGCTGCTAGTGAATGACATTTACGAGAGCGGTACTACTGAGGCGCCATTTGAATGTGAACTGCAGGATTTGGCGGCTGAACTGAGACAAGGAATCAAAAACTTCACCGAAAACAAAGCGAAGAGGTTCCGAGGAGACGGGGCATTCTAAGCTGTTGTTGAGCATTTTATGGAAGGACAGGAACTAATTGCAAGAGATGATGTGCAATTCTTTTATTGTACCAGTTGGTGCAACTTTCAATTCTACGAGGTTGATTTGGGTTTGGGAAAACCAATTTATGTGACAATCCCTAGTAGCTCCTACGAGAACGCGATCATATTGATGGACACCATAAAGGGTGATGGAGAGTGGAGCTTCTCTTGACTTTGAGTAAAGAAAATATGGCCTTATTTGAGAATCAACTAGAGAGATTCTTACATTATCTTCTTTAGATTAATATCAGAAATTCTTCAAGAGTTTTCTTAATAATATGTTGCTTTTGTTCGTTTTTCTGTTTGTTTGTTGGGCTATTAATAAGTTGCATTGTCTTTTTTTAAGTATCTCATAAATTAACGACATATGGAAGTTTTCTCTTTGTTTTCCCCTAATTTCTCCTTAATTGTAAATTATCTTTAAATTAGATGATTATGTAGGACAAGACAAAAAAGGAAATTAACCAAACAAAATAGGGGATACAGAAGAGAGAGAAAGGCCCTGCTTCAAATTTGATGCGTCGGATTTAGTATATACCAGCAAAAGGATATAAGTTTATAAACAAGCTCTGCGGAGTATAGCGGGTAAGGAGGAAATAGAGTTATTTGTTGTTGTTGTTGTTGGTCTTTTTTTTTTTTATAAATTATTTAGGCATCTTGCTAGAGGAGAATATGGCCCACGAGAAATGATTCTGTTGATGGTCACAATAAATGGTTATGGAGTAGAGGTCATCTTGATTATAGGATGACACATTGTATAATAGGTGATTTATAAGGAAAAAAAAATAAAAAAAAAATCTCTTCCCTTCCCAATATAATTTCTCTCTTTTTTTTTCTTTGCTTCGTAAAGTTTTGAAATCATTGAGTAATAACACATAACTGCAAATTGTTTCATGAGAATTTAAATTATGTAGGACTAAAAAATATAAAAATTAAAGGAAAGTGACCAAACAAAGTAGGGCAGAGAGAAAGCTAAAAAAGAATCAGAAATAGTAGAAAATATGCTAATATGAAAAGGTTAAGGAAGTATATAGGCTAACTTTTAGTTATAGAAATTAGTAGGCCATAACTTGTTAATTTATGGTTCATAACCAGATAAGTTATGGACAAACTTGTCAAGTTAACCAATATGAAAAGGTTAAGGGAGTACATAGGCAAACTTTTAGTTATAAAAATTAATAGGCCATAACTTGTCAATTTATGGTTCATAACTTATCTTTATGGTTCATAACCAGATAAGTTATGGACAAACTTGTCAAGTTATGGACAAACTTGGTTCATAGTCAGACAAGTTATGGACAAAAATCGTGATTTATGGATAATAACTTGTCAAGTTATGGTTCATAACCAGATAAATTATGGACAAAAATAATAATTTAGCCTATTTATTAACTTATATAAACTATTAACCTATTAATTTTAATTTATCTCAAGTTTTAATCTATTTTTTTCTTTCTCCAAGAAAGAATGTACATATTCAGGAGCGGAGTTACATTGGGCTCAGGGGGCAGCTGCCCTTGGGCCCAATGGCTCCTTTTATTTTTGGCCAAAATTTGTTTTCTTTTACTTTTTTACTTATCATTTACCCTCCTTAAAAACTTTAAAATTGCCATATCGAAATAGAATTTTCAAAAAGATTTCAGTTATGCCCTAATATTTGAGTTTTAAATATACTCATTTACAATCTTAAAACCTCAAATAAACTAAAAATCAATTATAGTACTGGTAAATTTATATTTTATGGGCTTTAATTTTAAAAAGTGGATTAAATTCTATTACAAGCTTAATTTATTCAGAAAAAAATAATAAAAAATAATAAAGTAGATAAAGTAGAGGTAAAAGGAGAGGCAAAATTAAGAAAATGTACTTGTATTGTAATTTTCAGTTTTAAAATTTGGTTCCATTACGTCCCCCTTCAAAAAAATTTCTGACTCCTCTACTGTACGTACTCGTAGTTGGTGAACTTAACTAGATTTTCTAAGTACACAACAAATAAGGATTGAAATTGGAAACTTCTAGCCGTTTGTTATATATGTTCCTTAGTACTGAAGAATTTTTTTTTTTTTTTTTTTTTTTTTTTAAAATTTTAACAATTGCCATGTGATGTCCCAAAACTTAAGAATAACATGACTTGCCATGTGATGTCCCAAAACTTAAGAATAAATGTGCATTTGATTAATTTGTAAACAAAGTGCGCCATATAAAAGGATATTTATATGTCTAATCGTTTTTTTTTTTTTGGTCGTTTTTATGTTGCACTAAAGAATATGATTCATTTTCAAAAAGTAATCGAAGCGCTAAAAAACTAAAGCCTGCCAGAATAAATGCTTTCTGACTGCTTTATTAATTCCTTAATCTGGTAAGTGGACATCTTTGAAAACAAAAAATATTGAAGAATATTTGTCAGAAGATCGTATTGAAAAAGTTGAGGTGATATAAATATTGATCAAAACAACGCAATTAGTCCTTTAAAAACCAGCATCTCTGCAAATCCTTTGTGGCGGCCATAAGAAACATCCATAGAAACTGCGTAAGAAATAAGTTCAGTTATACTAGGAGAGATATGGCGGAGGAGATGAAGGTTAAGATTATTGGAAGAGAAACCATAAAACCTTCTTCTCCAATTCCATCCCACCTTAAAATCTTTAATCTCTCATTTTTCGATCAGTTTGATGCTGCAATTTACACCTCTTTGGTTCTTTTCTACTCTAATAATAATGTCTTCATGACTTCCGACCAAATATCTAACCACCTGAAGAAATCTCTGTCTGAAGCCTTAACTCTTTTCTATCCATTGGCCGGGAGAGTCAAGGACAACACCGTCATCGAATGCCAGGACGACGGAGCTCATTTTGTCGAAGCGAAATTCAGTGGCCTCCTCTCAACCTTTCTAGACCAGCCACACAAAGACGAGGCACTCATAGGGCGGTTCCTTCCAGCCGCGACGGAATCACCAGAAGCAGGCACATGGCCTTTATTGCTTGTTCAATCGACTTTCTTCGACTGCGGCGGAGTGGCCATAGGCGTGTGCGGGTCGCACAAGTTGGTCGACGCGGCCACGCTGAGCATATTCTTAAAGACTTGGGCCGGCAATGAGGTTCCGGATTTTGAAGCAGCTTCCAACTACCGTTCCAAAGATACCTTCTCGTTCGCGCCTCCTGCTGCGCTGGAGCTGAAAAGGGTGGAAGGCGTGGCGAAGAGGTACGTGTTTGATAAATCAAAGATTGCCGCTCTTAAGGCCAAATTCGACAGTGACAGCGTCAAGCAACCTACTAGGGTTGAAGTAGTCACCGCCATCATTTCAAGATGCCTGATGGGAGCTCCACGATCAACCTCGGCATCTTTCGCTGCTCCGGTGAAGCCACCGCGGTACTCTCTCTTGATTCAATCTGTGAACCTGCGCAAAAGAGTTGAGCCGCCGTTTCCAGAGAACTCTGCAGGAAACCTTGCTTGGTACTTTCCATTGCTGGTGGAGAATGACATTTACGAGAGTAGTACTGAGCGGCTGGAGTGTGAACTGCAGGATTTGGTTGCTAAACTAAGACAAGAAATCAAAGACTTCACCGAAAACGAAGCGAAGAGGTTCGGAGGGGACAATGGACTCCAAGTTATTGTTGAGAGTTTTAAGAAAGGAAAGGAAACTTTTGCAAGATTTGATGATGCCCACTTCTTTCTTTTTTCAAGTTGGTGCAAGTTTCAATTCTACGAGGCTGACTTGGGTTTTGGAAAGCCAATTCACGTGACTATTCCATCTCACTCCTACGGGAGCTTGATTTATATGATGGACACAAGAGATGGGGATGGAGTGGAGGTCGTCTTGACATTGAGGAAAGAAAATATGGCCTTATTCGAGAATCGATTACTAGAGATTCTTTCATTCGCTTCTTCAAATTAATTTCCAATTCTTAGGAACCCAAATATCCTACGTTTGTTTGTTAATTTTCTGCCTTTTTGATCATTATTTGTTGAGTCATTTTGGTATTGTCTTTCTTTAAATATCTCATTTCTTATCACTTGTAACTTTTATTCATTATTTATTGGATGCTTTTAAAAGAAAAGAAAAGAAATTCTCTCTCCCTTTCCTTTTTCTTCGCATCATTATGTTTCAAATCATTAACATTTAATGAGATGTTTGTTTTAAAGATTCATCCTTTGTTTCCAAATCATTATTCTTAGTTCTTTACGGTGTTTTTCTTTCATAAAAAATTTAAATTCACACCTCTTTGATTTTTTTTTTCTACCCCAAATATTAATAATGTCCTCTCGGAAGCCTTAACTCTTTTGAGTACTACAGATTAAGGATGAAATCGGGAAACTTATAGCGCTTGTTACTCGTTAGAATATGTTCTGTAGCAGTCAAGTGATTTTTTTTTTTTTGAACATTTGAACACTTGCCATCTCATACAAACAAAAGTCATTAAAAATCTCTCTGAAAATTAGAATCTAGGGTTTAGAGTAGATGATTTTTCTCAAAATTTCCCATCCAGCCTGTGAAAGAAAATTAACAGAGCAACCAACATAGCAATTGAATGAACTATTATTAATAGTCCAAACGTCATGAGGATATATTGTTTGCTTTTATCTGTCAATTTTCCTAAAAAGGGCTTTATATATGTAGAAGAGTTAGTCTCATGGTTAATTTCTTATGAACAATTAAACAAGCAGAGTTACAACTGGATTTTATTAGAACCTTAAAATTTCAAGAAGGAAAATGATACAGTTGTGCTTAATTTGACCATGCATGTTTAGGAACATATGATCTGGTAAAAATTTTAAGGGCAAACTTTGTAAAATATTACAAGAAAAGAATAATTATCTCAAAGTGGCACATAAAAAGAATGTGGTGAGCCAAGGTATAACACATAAACAAATAACTCTTCATCTGCTTCATATATAACTATATCTTGATAGGATTTATCCATAACTAAATGAAATAAATAGGAGATAAATCGGATTTATCCCATATTCAAATTTGATAGATTTGAGAGATTTACGGGATTTATTCCTATAATTATTACAAATCATATATAGTCAATCTTTACTATTTTTTTTAGTTAATAAACTTATTTTTTAGTCTAACAATTTTCTTTCTTTAAATATCTCATTTCTTTTCTCTTATCACTTGTAACTTTTATTCGTTATTTATTGGATGCTTTAAAAAGAAAAGAAAAAAAATTAACGCTTTAGTTGTGAGTTGTGAAAAATACCTAGGGAAAAAAAATAGGGAGAAAAAGGGAAATAGGCCAAGACTTGAGATGAATTGAAATTAATAGGCCAATAGTTTACATAAGTTAATAAATAGGCTAAATTATTGTTTTCATCCATAACTTGTCTGGTTATGAACCATAACTTGACAAGTTATTGTCCATAAATCACAGTTCTTGTCCATAACTTATCTGACTATGAACCATAACTTGACAAGTTTATCCATAACTTATCTGGTTATGAACCATAACTTGACAAGTTATGACCTATTAATTTCTATAACTAAAAGTTGACCTATATACTTCTTTAAGCTTTTCATATTAGCTTATTTTTGACTATTTTTGAAAAAAATAATGAGAGAGAATAAGTGGAGGGCCCACAAAATAAGTTTTAGGAAAAAAAATAAATAAATTAAAGAGTTCACATGGCAATACTCGTACGTGGATGAATTAACGCTTTAGTCGTGAGTTGTGAGAAAAATTCCAATAGGGCCCACTTCATTTGGTTTAACAATTCAAACCGTGAAGGTTTGAAATTTTTTTGGTTTGAATTGTAAAATTTAAATTGGGATTTAAATTGTTGTTTAAATATGTAAATAAATTGTAATTTAAATTAAGAATAAAATTTAAACTGTGTTTGAATAAAGTGATAAAAACTATCACTAGAGTGTTATATTAAATCTTAAAAAATCTCATTGTAAATGACGTTCAAAAACATGCACTATGAATGAAGATTTATTCATCTCTTCATTAGGAACGCATTAAAAAAAGATTTCAATCGGAATTAAAAAGAAAAATTATGACATTGTTAAGATTTAAGTTGATGAGAGAAAAAAAAAACAAAAAATGTTTATTTCACTGTAGCAAAACCATTCGAATCGTTTAAATTCAAGAGGGGTATGAATTCTAATTTTAGGGCCTGTTTTTTTGGAGTGTGACTTGAGTGTAATTTTTGAGTTAAATTTGAGTTATAACTTGAGTTGAAGTTGTAATTTGAGTTTGTGTTTGAGTGAGTCAAAATTTAAATTTGTATTTAGATAGTATTTTAATAAAAACTCAATGGTGATGAAAAATTTTAATAGGGTATATGGGTGGAGTTTTATTTGTCTTTTCATTGTCAACGCATAGAAAAAAATCATCTCAATCAGGATTAAAACAAAAAAGTTATAGTATTTTTAAGAATAGAAAAAATATTGTTCAGTTTGAGTTTCTGAACTCGAGTTGAAAGGGACACTTGAACTCGAGTTTTAGTCTCAAACTCGAGTTCAAATTTAAAAAAAACATGAACTTGAATAAAATTGAAACTCAAATTGCATTTTTTTTGAGTTTTTTAGGCAGCCAAACACACCCTTAATAGTTTGAGAATGGTTTGAGTTGGTTGTAGTGGTTTGAATGACCCCTTATTTTCGCTAATCCAAACGTCGATTTGAATCGTTAAGAACGATTAGAATTGGACCCAAAGGTCCCAATAGCTGAAATAAACAACCCAAAAGTGTATTTCTTATTGAAAATATTAGAGAACGTTTGGTTCATAGATTCAGAATCATAATTCAGAATTATTCTTGATTTACGTGTATTTTTTATGAAAAAAATACTATAACGAATTACGAATCATGACACAGATCCTTACTCTAAGCGTATGCTTAGATTGATCCATATAGATGGCAAAGGAAAATACAATAGCTAGCTCCCTATCTAGAAGGCTACAAACTAATCAATCTATTTTAATTACTTGCGTAGGGATTTTAGAAACAAAAATTTTAAAAAAACATGCACGTGGACATTATTAAATATTTGTCAAACGACCATCAAAGGATGTGAAGGGCATTTAAATATCCAAAGAAACTGCGTAAAAAATAAATTCAGGTATATTAGGAGGGATATATACTATGGCAGATCGGAGATGAAGGTTGAGATTATTGCAAGAGAAACCATAAAGCCATCTTCTCCAACGCCATCCCACCATAAACTCTTCAACCTCACTTTTCTGGATCAGATTAAGACTGGAATTTACACCTCTCTGATTTTTTATTTCTACCCCAAATATTAATAATGTCCTCACGTCCGACCAAACATCTAATTACCTGAAGAAATCTCTCTGAAGCCTTAACTCTTTTGAGTACAACAGATTAAGGATGAAATCGGGAAACTTCTAGCGCTTGTTACTCGTAGAATATGTTCTGTAGCAGTCAAGCGATTTTTTTTTTTTTGAACATTTGAACACTTGCCATCTCTGTTAGCATACAAACAAAAGTCATTAAAAATCTCTCTGAAAATTAGAATCTAGGGTTTAGAGTAGAGGATTTTTCTCAAAATTTCCCATCCAGCCTGTGAAAGAAAATTAACAGAGCAACCAACATAGCAATTGAATGAACTATTATTAACAGTCCAAACGTCATGAAGATATATTGTTTGCTTTTTTCTGTCAATTTTCCTAAAAAGGGCTTTATATATGTGGAAGAGTTAGTCTCATGGTTAATTTCTTATGAACAATTAAACAAGCAGAGTTACAACTGGATTTTATTAGAACCTTAAAATTTCAAGAAGGAAAATGGTACAGTTGAGCCTAATTTGACCATGCATGTTTAGGAACAAATGATCTGGTAAAACTTTTAAGGGCAAACTTTGTAAAATATTACAAGAAAAGAATAATAATCTCAAAGTGGCACATAAAAAGAATGTGGTGAGCCAAGGTATAACACATAAACAAATAACTCTTCATCTGCTTCATATATAATTATATCATGATAGGATTTATCCATAACTAAATGAAATAAATAGGAGATAAATCGGATTTATCCCATATTCAAATTTGATAGATTTGAGAGATTTACTGGATTTATTCCTATAATTATTACAAATCACATATAGTCAATCTTTACTATTTTTTTAGTTAATAAACTTATTTTTTAGTCTAACAATTTTCTTTTAAAATGCTATTGTTTAGTTAACAAACTCATTTTGATTGTTTCATAATCTAGCCTATAGTGTTTAGTTAATAAACTCAATTTTCTTTTAACTTTTTGTTGAATTCCTAAACAAAACGGGACAACTACTTCTAACTGAATTTTAATATTCTATTATTTACCTCCCTCGTTTTCTCAGACTGTTTTATTTGTCTTCTGGGAAGACTAAAACATTCAGATCAATCCAAATAGATTGCAAAGAGATCAAGTACAAAAGATGGCCGGCTGCTAGTTCCCTACCAATAATATTAACTAATCAATCTATTTCTCCTTGGGGACGTCAAAAGATTTAAAAAAAAACATGTGGATTTAAATATGTTTCAAAAGGTATCAAAGGATATGGAGGGTGATCAAAACAATTAGTCCCTTAAACCAGTATCTCCACTAAGCGTTATGCCAGAAAAAAATCGACACAAACTGCGTGAGGAATTGACCATTAATTACCAGGAGGGATATGGCAGAGAATACCATGAAGGTTGATATCATTGGAAGAGAAATCATAAAACCATCTTCTCCAACTCCTTCTCACCTTAAAACCTTTAAGCTCTCTTTTCTCGATCAAATTGTCCCTGCAGTTTACACCTCTTTGGTTCTTTTCTACCCTAATATTAATGTCCTCACGCCCGACCAAACATCCAACCACCTTAAGAAATCTCTGTCTGAAGCCTTAACTCTTTTCTACCCGCTTGCCGGGAGAGTCAAGGACAACACCGTCATCGAATGCCACGACGACGGAGCTCAGTATGTCGAAGCGAAATTCAATTGCCTCCTCTCCATCTTTCTAGATCAGCAACACAAAGACGAGGCACTCATAAGGCGCTTCCTTCCTGCCGCGATGGAATCGCCAGAAGCAGGCACATGGCCATTATTAATTGTTCAAGCCACTTTCTTCGACTGCGGAGGAGTGGCAGTAGGCGTGTGTGTGTCGCATAAGTTGGCCGACGCAGCCACGCTGAGCGTATTCTTGAAGACGTGGGCTAACACTGCAGTTCCGGATTTTGAAGCGGCTTCCTACTACCTTCCCAGAGATACCTTCTCGTTCGCGCCTCCTGCTGCGCTGGAGCTGAAAAGGGTGGAAGGCGTTTCGAAGAGATGCGTGTTTGATAAATCAACGATCGCGGCTCTAAAGGCCAAGTTAGTGAGTGACAGCGTCAAACAACCTACTAAGGTTGAAGTAGTGACAGCCCTCCTTTGGAGATGCCTCATGGCAGCTTCATCATCCGCCCAGGTGACGCCAAGGTATTCTCTCGTGACACAAAGTGTGGACATGCGCAAAAGAGTTGAGCCGCCATTTTCGCAGAACTCCGCGGGAAACCTCGTGAGTTACTTTGCATTGCAGGTAGAGAATAACATTTACGAGGGTAGTACTGAGCCATTGGAGTGTCAGCTGCAGGGTTTGGTGGCTAAACTGAGGCAAGGAATTAAAGACTTCACCGAAAGGAAAGCGAAGAGGTTCCGCGGGGACGAAGGACTCCAAGCTGTTGTTGAGCATTTTATGGAAGGAAGGAAGTTAGTTACAAGAGATGATGTATGCTACTTTTTTTGTACCAGTTGGTGCAACTTTCAATTCTACGAGGTTGACGTTGGTTTTGGAAAGCCTGTTTATGTGACTGTCCCGAGTAACACGTACGAGAACATGATTCTGTTCATGGACACCAGAGATGGTGATGGAGTGGAAGTTATTTTCACTTTGAGTAAAGAAAATGTGGCCTTATTTGAGAATCAACTAGAGATTCTTTCATTGGCTTCATCAAATTAATTTCTAATTCTTTGGAACCCGTCAATGGGAATCCTAAATACTTCAAGCGTTCTCAATAAGATTTTTTTTTGTCCCGGCATCAATGCGGTTTGTTGAGTCATCTTGGCATTGTCTTTTATTACCTATCTCATTTTTCCCACCCCACCACTTGTGAATTTTTATTTGAAAACCAAAAATGTCATTATTAAAGTAAAACTATTTTATTTCTGCAACTGTTATAAATTTATCTCATACAATTAATAACCTATAAGTTATCTTTTCATAATTTGCATATTATCTTTTATAATCTATAGGTTATCTTTCGTAACCTGTAGGTTATTTTTCGTAATCTGTAGGTTATTTTTTCTTTATATATATGGAACCTGTAAGTTGTTTTTCGTTATGGCATTAAAATTTGTATAATAACATAAATAATAGAGTTAGAAAAAACAACACTTAAACTTAAAATTCTCTTTTTTTTCTTTATTCGTAGGATGGTACATGCTATAATACGTTGATAGATAATTTAGTCATAATATTCGTTTCTTTTATTATTTGTATCGACATTTTTCAGCATAACAACTTTGCTTTGTTATGTCTTTTCGTTACTGTTCAACATGTCAATATCATCTTAATAGTTATTTTATTATCCTTTTTTTTGGATAAACTATATATACCTCATTAGCTATTGTACTAATTAGACTTGATTATTGTGGCATTAAATTCTAAACTTGTATTGTCTCTGGGGTTCTCCTTTTTCATGGATTTGGCTTAGTTTTCCCAATTCATCAGAGCCCTCAATAGTTACTCGGGAGATACAATCGCTAGGAATCTAGGATGCTTGGTGATTAGTTCCCATCCCCGTCCCTTTCGGGGTGAGCCCATGGGCTCCATCCTGCGGGGAATGGATCTATCGTATTTTGTAGATTCAAATTCCATAGATTGGGCTCTGATTTGGGCCTTTTAAAGTTAAAGACTTTTGAAGGCTCATTTTTCTCACTGCTAGGAATTAGAATAAAAATATTATATATAAAATAATTTAATAAAATCTAATATGTTACAGCCTAGTCAATTATTAATAAACTAGATTAAATAAAAAATCAAAAGAGAATTAATCAATATATAGTTCGGATTCACAGATTGAGAAATACTCAAGCTGTAAATCAGTCCAAAATCTTCATATTAAGATTTTTTCAGTCTGTTGTCAATTCAAAATGACTCCGAATCCAATCTAATCCAACATATTGGTTTGGATTATCAATTATTTAGCACAAAAAGACTCTTAAACTGATTTTAACAACAGTCTCTTCGAATACCACATTGGAGTTGATAAGAAAATAGAAGTTTAAATTACTTTATTTGCAATTAATTAAAGGGAGAAAGAGGGAAATAGGCTAAGATTTGAGATGAATTAAAATTAATAGGCCAATAGTTTACATAAGTTAATAAATAGGCCAAATTACTGTTTTCGTCCATAACTTGTCTGGTAAAGGAAAGCGAAGAGGTTCCGCGGGGACGAAGGACTTCAAGCTGTCGTTGAGCATTTTATGGAAGGAAGGAAGTTAGTTACAAGAGATGATGTATACTACTTTTTTTGTACCAGTTGGTGCAACTTTCAATTCTACGAGGTTGACGACCTATTAATTTCTATAGCTAAAAATTGACCTATATATTTTTTTAAGCTTTTTATATTGGCCTATTTTCTACTGTTTTCGTTAATTAAATTACACACATATATAGGCCCACTACTTGGAAAAGTTGTTGTGTTTTACTTTTTTGTCATTTTATAAACGTGGAAATGCAGAGCCCAGCGGAGTTGATTTTCTCCAAAGCCTTAATAGCATTAATATTTTATATGGAAATTAATGTGTTTAATACTCGTTGCAATGAGAGTGTATGCTGCTAGTATGCACCGCATGCGTGCGTGAGGGCAGGCAATTGGGCGCTTGGGGTCTTTTTGGGTGCTTTTAGAGGCGAGTGGAAGTCATCTTCACTTTGAGTAAAGAAAATGTGGCCTTATTTGAGAATCAACTAGAGATTCTTTCATAGGCTTCTTCAAATTAATTTCTAATTTCTTTGGAACCCGTCAATGGGAATCCTAAATACTTCAAGCGTTCTCAATAAGATTTTTTTTTTTGGTCCCGTCATCAATGCGGTTTGTTGAGTCATCTTGGCATTGCCTTTTATTATCTATCTCATTTCCCCCGCCACCACGACTTGTGAATTTCTTGTGAATTTGTATTTGAAAACCAAAAATGCCATTATTAAAGTAAAACTATTTTGTAAATTTATTTCATACCATTAATAATCTATAAGTTATCTTTCATAATCTACAGGTTATTTTTTGTAACCTGCTGGTTATTTTTTATAACTTGTAGGTTTTTTTTTATTTATTTATTTATTTATTTATATATATGGAACCTGCAAGTAGTTTTTCGTTATGGCATTAAAATTTTGTGTAATAACATAAATAATAGAGTTGGAAACAATAACAGTTAAACTTGAAATTCTCTTTTTTTTCTTTATTTATAGGATGGTACATGCTATAATACGTTGATATATAATTTACTTATAATTGTCGTTTCTTTTATTATTTGTATCGACATTTTTCAGCATATCAACTTTGCTTTGTTATGTGTTTTCGTTACTGTTCAACATGTCAATATCATCTTAATAGTTATTTTATTATCCTTTTTTTTTGGATAAACTATATATACCTCATTAGCTCAATATTCGCAAGAGTTTGGTCTCGCTTAACTGGTTTAATTCACTGACTATAGTGGTTCTTTCTAACGAGCTTTGTGTTAGTTTATCAATTCATCCCAAAAATTTAAGCTGTTAGGAGGTAGACCAATAATAGTTTTATACTTTAACACTCCCCCTCATGTGTAGGCTGGACAATAGGCAATCATGTGGGTAAATTAATTAGAAAGCCTAACACGTGAATATTTAAGCCCGAAATATATTAAAGACCTAACACATAATGACAATTTAAATGAGGATAGACTTGATTATTGTGGCATTAAATTCTAAACTTGTATTGTCTCTGGGGTTCTCCTTTTTCGTGGATTTGGCTTAGTTTTCCCAATTCATCAGAGCCCTCAATAGTTACTCGGGAGATACAATCGCTAGGATGCTTGGTGATTAGTTCCCATCCCCGTCCCTTTCGGGGTGAGCCCATGGGCTCCATCCTGCGGGGAATGGATCCATCGAATTTTGTAGATTCAAATTCCATAGATTGGGCTCTGATTTGGGCCTTTTAAAGTTAAGACTTTTGAAGGCTCATTTTTCTCACTGCTAGGAATTAGAATAAAAATATTATATATAAAATAATTTAATAAAATCTAATATGTTACAGCCTGATAAATTATTAATAAACTAGATTAAATAAAAATCAAAAGAGAATTAATCAATATATAGTTCGGATTCACAGATTGAGAAATACTCAAGCTGTAAATCAGTCCAAAATCTTCATATTAAGATTTTTTCAGTCTGTTGTCAATTCAAAATGACTCCGAATCCAATCTAATCCAACATATTGGTTTGGATTATCAATTATTTAGCATAAAAGTACTCTTAAACTGATTTTAACAACAGTCTCTTCAAATACCACATTGGAGTTAATAAGAAAATAGAAGTTTAAATTACTTTATTTGCAATTAATTCAATTACACACACACACATATATAGGCCCACTACTTGGAAAAGTTGTTGTGTTTTACTTTTTTGTCATTTTATAAATGTGGAAATGCAGAGCCAAGCGGAGTTGATTTTCTCCAAAGCCTTAATAGCATTAATATTTTATATGGAAATTAATGTGTTTAATACTCGTTGCAATGAGAGTGTATGCTGCTAGTATGCACCGCATGCGTGCGTGAGGGCAGGCAATTGGGCGCTTGGGGTCTTTTTGGGTGCTTTTAGAGGCGCGATTTGCACCTACGCATTGTCGCAAGGAACCAAGGATCCTTTTAAGCGTTGTAGCTTAGGAGAGGGAACATTGGGATCGATGGAGAATAGCGCTGACGACCAGCGTTGATTGGTGGTGGGAGATGATTCAACGATGGCGGGATGCTGAATCGAGAGAAAGAAGATGTCTTTGTTCGATAGTTGGATAGCATGCAGGTGTCCTCCTTTTGTCATGTTATCTCCATTCTTATTTGTTTTTAAGTTGTGTCACTTGTGTTCTCAATATTCACAAGAGTTTGGTCTCACTTAACTGGTTTAATTCACTGACTATAGTGGTTCTTTCTAATAAGCTTTGTGTTAGTTTATCAATCCATCCCAAAAGCTTAAGCTGTTAGGAGGTGGACCAACAATAGTTTTATACTTTAACACTCCCCCTCATGTGTAGGCTGGACAATAGGCAATCATATGAGTAAATTAATTAGAAAGCCTAACACGTGAATATTTAAGCCCGAAATATATTAAAGACCTAACACATAATGACAATTTAAATGAGGATAAAGAGTGCAATTACGGAAGTTTAAACTCAGGACCTTCCGCTCTGATACCATGTTAGTTTACCAGTACTTTGTTCTCATTTATTTTTGTATATGCCTAACAGGTTTTTTCTCATTAAATCTTGACACTTGTATTCGCCTTTATGCTTTATCCGTAATGAATCCAATTGAGATATGATCTAGGGTCGAACTCTCTTATATTTAATGGCCATTTGAAACTATGTTTAGGTATATATACATGCAACTTGTTAAGTTTGAAAATGAAATTTTCGCTTAAAAAATGAATAAACAAATAAATGAAGCAGCATGCTCCTCATCATGCCTAGCTAAAATATTATTCAAACATCGCGACTAGCGCACTTAACTTGGTGACAGCTTAGCGTCTCTTACTCAATTGAATGCAATTATGAAGGTCACATGGCCAACGCATTCAACGTATTCCCTTCATGCGGGCATCTAGCTAGAACGATATTAATCGCTGCAGATCCACAGCCTAATTACTCTATAAATTTAATATAAGGCTTGATCTCATTGTTAATTTCTTTTGAACCCCTAAACAAGCAAACTTACATCTGGATATTAGTACCTCAAAATTTTCAAGAAGGAAAGCATTGCAGTTGAGTTTTGACCATGTTAATTAGAAACTTGTGACCCGCTTAATAAAGTTTTTAAAAACTCAAATTAGTAGGTGAGACAATGGAGGCAAATGCATGCTTCCCTCAAAAGGTTTGACTGCGGAAGATCAAAGGCCACAATCTTTGAATTAAGAAACTTATGTTTTTCTTTTTAAATAAATATTATCATTATGATTATTATTTTATTAAATTAAGAGCACAACTTGATCAATAAAGAAAAACAAAGAATTAAATTCCTTGTTGATCATCATTTTACTCAAGAAACAATTTGAAGAATCCTGCACATAAATAAATAGGCTTGTTCTAGCTCTTAATGGATCACAAATTCATCAGAAAAAAAGAATTTCAGATAAGGAAAAGATGGACGGTATTGGTAAGGTCGATATCATCGCGAGAAATACAATCAAACCGTCCTCTCCGACGCCGGATCACCTCAGAATCTTCAAGCTATCTCTTCTCGATCAGATCATTCCTCCAATGTACGGCCTTATCGTTTTCTTCTACCCTGCAGAAACCGGCACAAACTTTTCAGAACAGTCCTCTCGCCTAAGGGAATCTCTCTCTCGAACTTTAACCACTTTCTACCCCATGGCCGGTCGGACAAACGCCATTGAACCCTCCATCGACTGCTCCGACGACGGTGCTTTCTTTGTGGAAGCCAAGATGGACTGTGAGCTCTCTGATTTTCTCCGAAAACCTGACGGTGAGTTGTTGAACAACTTCCTTCCAACCACCGATCCGCTAACCGCTCAATTATCGGAAGGCTACGTAACCCTAATTCAGATTACGGGGTTTCGATGCGGCGGTACAGCCGTCAGTGTCTGCATTTCCCACAAGATCGGCGACATTTCCTCACTCGTTACTTTCCTCCATGGCTGGACCTCTTCCGGTGAAGCAGGTTCCCCGGTGTTTGTCGGAGACTCTTTGCTTCCACCGAGGGATTTATCCTTCGCGCAGCGAACCGACATAAAATCCGGGAATTTGATCACGAAGAGATTTGTGTTCGAGGCCTCAAAGATTTCTCATCTCAAGGACAAAGTGGGCGCAATTGATCACAACATCCAGATGATCAACAAATACCCGTCCCGAGTTGAAGTGGTTATGGCTCAAATCTTCAAATGCGCCATCGCCGCTTCTCGGTCGGTAACGGGGTCATTTAAGACGTCGGTTCTTTTCCACTCGGTGAATCTGCGCCCGAGGACGGACCCGCCGTTGCCCGAGAACTCGGTCGGCAACCTCATATGGTTTGTTCCGGTGGTGATAGAAGAGAGCGAGATGGACTTGCGCACAATGGTCCACAAGATGAAGAGGTTGGTGAATGAGTTTTGCAATGAGAAAGCTAAAAAGTTCAAAGACCATAGTTTGTCAGTACTTGGTGAGTTTGGGAAATGGGCAGAGTTTAAGGAGATGGAGTTTTATAGCTGCTCAAGTTGGTGTAAATTTCCGTTATATGAGACAGACTTTGGGTGGGGAAAGCCTATATGGGTCAGTAGTGCGAATCTAACGTTCAAAAATTCTATAATTCTGGTGGACACGAGAGAAGGGGATGGAATAGAAGCTTGGGTGACGTTGGAGGAAGAAAAAATGGCCATATTTGAACGCGACAACGAGCTTTTGGATTCGGCTACGTTCAACCCTAGTGCATATTTGTATATTACTAGTACCCAAAGTGTTTGATCGTCAATTTCCTTTTTTTTTTTTTTTTTCCGATCTCAGTGTTAACAAAGTCAAGTTCATTATATGCTAAATGTTTAGCATAGAAAGAAAAATGCTTAAGAGCATTAGCGATGTTAAGCACCATCATCTAATAGAAAGTGAGTCTCACGTTGCAGGATTCACCTTTTATTAGATGGTGGTGCTTAACACCACTAATGCCCTATAGCATTACTTGCACAGAAAATGTCATTCATTTAAAGTCAATTGTTCGCCGTTAATCTATATATGAATATTGACGTATATATTTTTTTTGCAAATGAATTGGTAGCTTTTGAATATTTGGATTTTCCTTTTCTTAGTTTAGGGAAACTACGTTGAGTAAATTAATTAATAAACCCCCAATGACCGATTATCATATAATCTGTGACATATGTGTATATATATACTGTGAGAGCGTCTGATTGCTTCACGTTATTCAATTATTGGTTCTTGTAAAAATCTATACACGTGATAAAAAAAAAAGACCAAATCTTATAAGGCATTGATCTGTAATATTTAGATTGGATATTGTATGGATCATATATTTCTTGCAGATCAAGATATCAGCTAATTGGTGCATGTACGTGGAAGGAAAAATTCACTTTTGTGAAGCAACAAGGAAATGCAAAAGAAACATAAACTAGAGTACTTATCTGTTAAGTAATAACTTATTCCTTGGGTGGTTCAAAACTTGATTACCTGATATTAATTTGTGGTGCTCTTGCTGAATTATATAATATATGTATCAGGGCCCCAGTCTATATTTGCTTGCTTTAATAAGTAACATCTTCTCCGGGCGTGGATGAATATATATATATATATATATATACACACACATATATATATATATAAT